>NC_057355.1:83007500-83307500 GCF_016509475.1 Prionailurus bengalensis
AAAAAAATGTTTATACTTTTGAAACTGTGGTCTAAAAGTTTTTTAAAATGACTATATTAATAAAGCTCTTAGGTAAGCTTCTTTATATTGCAATAAACAAGTACTTATATGCAAGAAAATCTCGGCAAAATACATTGCACAGGTGCTACGCATCTTAGGGATTTGAAAGGTGTGTTATGTATAAATTAGCTGTCACTTTTTTTCAATCCTGTAATGGAATGATGAGTTGTAATTTGCATAATCCTTTAAGAAGTCAAATTATACTGTCATGTAGCAGACTTAACATGCTAGCTAAGATTTCAGAGCTTTGCAGCTAATTACTATGTACCTTACAGGACAGTTAAATTGAAGTTGAGTCCTCTGCCTTTGCTGCCATTTGCTTTGTCCATTACTTAACAGAATCTGCACTGTTGGTAATGAGGTGTTGTTACTATCACTGAAGTAAACACTCTGCTCTGGGAAGGAAAGGCATTTTAATGTATCATAGCTTGACTTGTGTTGCTTTTGCTGAGAAGGAAGTTTTTGTTTTGTTTTGTTTTGTTTTTAACAATAATCTAAATTGGAGTCTTCCAAAAAGCTTAACACCTAGGCTTTCCATAAAAGTTGTGGAATACTGATTGAAGCAACAGTAACCATTAATTAATTAAGTTATTCTGTAGAAAATAGAAAATAAGGTAAACAGTTACCCTGAAGGTATTAGACTTTCCGGATAGACTTTGCAAATATACTTCAGTGTGTTTTTTGTCTTCAAACTCTTAACTTCTTTTGTAGTGGAGTTCTGTTATTGAAAAAAAAATACCCTTTTTCCTTAAAAATCCTTTTTTGAATACAAGCTGGTGAGTTCTACTTTCATTTACTCCTCTGATTGGTTGTACAGCATTTTCTTTCATGGTTTCCATTTTATAATCAGCAAATTCTGGAGCCAGTGAAGACTGCTCTCTAAAGGGGATGTAGAATGGATACTGGATGGAGCTGGGATTCTTCCCTGTATCTTTGCTACTTATTTCTCTCTGGCTTCTTGATATTCTGTTGTCTCGATAGCATTATTCTTTTCATCAGAATTGGTTTCATTATAATGCTAAATTGTTACTGATTATTTTCAAAAAAAAATTCTTGTTATCTGTGAGTCATCCTTATTATGGCTCTTGGTGGTCAGGTTCCTGTAATTTGCTCGTGGTTTTGTGGCTTTGTTGTGATTCATGGATACTTTGAAAAAGCCTTTTGCTGTGTAAGAAGGGGGTTCTTTACGGACCATCTGAAAACAGCAGTTGACTGTTGACCATTCAAGTAATTGGAGGCCAACGGCCAACTGTTGTTTATTTGTAATTAAGCCAATTTCACGTGTCTGAAATTACTATCAGGTTAGGGGCGGAGGCTTGTCAATTTAAAGTTGGGAGCCTGGATGAGGTCTCCAGGAATTCAGCCCACAGAAAGGTTACCCTTCTTACTGTAGGTAGTATCTCAAGACCTGGCTTTTTTTTTTTTTTTTTTATAAAGAATTTGTGTTATTTGTAGTCAAGGTAGACACAGTAGGCAGCACAGCTGTGACTGCCAGGGAAAGTCACTAGGGGGATATTCATAACAAGGAAATATTGGCAAATAAATGATGAAGAAGGGGAGGAAATCTCCAAGATGTTAAATTGGAGCACTGTCACTGAGATGATTAATGGTGTTGTGTATTTTAGTGAAGACGCTTATCTGGATTGTCTTGAAACTATAGTGTACATTTAATAGCACCTATAAAAAAGCATGTGGTGCATGAACACATTGAAGAGAAAAGTCCATGGATTCAGCTTTCATTTTCCTGAGTGAGTATTTTCTACAACTCAGTCTTTGGTTTCTGGTTATTAGAAAGCTGGTCTTAGTGTATGTTATATAGTAGAAGTATGTATATTTTCTATAATAGTAATTGGCATTATATAGCTCCTTTTCCAACAGGACTGGAAATGTTCTTTTTTTTTGAAAACGATGGGTACCTTTTCAACACTGTTGAATATTATCAATAATAGGGAAATGACGATTGCTCGGATTTGCCTCATCTTCCTGGGTAAATGGGCAGGTTGGTCACAGGGCCACAGAGGTTGAAGGACCAAATTTTCGTCAATGATGGGGTCGGTACAGGTTTCTTAAAAATTTCTCTGTCAATTTCGGGTGAAGGGGGCTTGTCGTGGAAGGGACTCTAGCTTTCACTTGTAAGCCATGACTATCCAGATTCTATGTAATGAATTATCACTTGCCTTGAAGGATATTTTGTCACTGATGGCAGGGGCATCTTTAGACATTTATTTAACCTTATTGGGCCGCAGTAATTACTACTAGACATCGGGATAGATGTGGACTAATGACCTATAATTGTGTCTTCAACAAGCTTAGTCTATTTCAGCACTGTTTTTCAATTTTGGGACCTCTACCCAAATGGGGTATGAATCCAATTTAGTGGGTCAAGATAAGAATGAAGAAAAAAAGGGAAAAGAATCGAGAGTTTTAGTGCATTCCATATAGGAGAGTGTGTTTTATCTGTTTTTGTTTTATGTGTTTGTGTAAGTATACATCACATGTGTGTGTGCATGGGGTGGGCCCTGAGGTGAAACATCTCTTAATATGTGTTTTTTATCTAAAAACTGATGGAAAGCTTCTGCAGTACAGTTGGTAGATAAATGTATAAATATAATAATGTACAGGTATTATGTTCTTATGTGCTCAGGATACAGCAGGTTATAAATAAATGGTTGGTGATGTGAAAAGGGTTCGGGAATGAAAAGGCTGTACTATCTGGTCCCTCCTATCAGAATGTGTTAGTGCCGACTTGCATGGGCCCATGAGAATCCATTGTATGTACATATTTCCCATTCTGTGATCCCTGACCTCATGTTAGTAACTGGAAATTGGGCAAAGTATTTGCACTATGGAAATTGGAAAATGCTGCAAATTGGGTGCCCTTCTGTCTGCAACTAGTTGTTAAATATTTACTGGAACATCACTGTTCTTAATCCTTCCCAGTGTAATTCTATTGTTTTATAAACTGTGAATTTGCTTCTATTTTAACAGAGGTTTGACTTGAATATTACTGGGAATTAAAGCAAATAATTTGAATTACCTTAAAGTACATAGGAATAGAAAATTGTCATTAATTCAAAATGTCTATAATTAAGAATTTTAAAACAATGGCAGTTATCCTAACTTCTTACATTAAGTGCTTATGACGTGGCCAACTGAAAACTTAAAATTGTAATTGGTGATAATGAATCTTTTGGCAAAGGGTAGGAATACAAGATTTTCAAAAACACCATAGTGTTGGGGCAAATTTTGACGAAACTTAAGCACTTTGGTAAGTTCTGAAACTTAGAGAACCCATACCCTTTGTTCCATTTTAAGCTGTCTTTAAGTTTGTAATCCTATTTCTGGATTTTAGTGAATTCATCTGTAAAATAGTTGGTTTGACTGGGAGATGGAACACTTCTTTCCAATTAACACAATTGTCTTGTTTCCTGTTTCCCCACAAAGAAATAAAAGCAGTATGGAGGGTCTGAGAAAAGACCAGACATCGCCTCCATAGTAACTAGGATAACTTTAAATTTGTAAATGAAGGCAAGAAAATGCTTGAGTTGGAAAGGAACTTTTCATGGACATGAGAGGAGTTTTACCACAAAATACGGTGGAAATCACCTGTGTTAATATGTGAATGCAAGAGAAGGGAACTAGAAAGGAACAAACTGAGAAAGGACTTCATAGCCTCCAAGGTGGACAGAGTTCGGCCGTGTGGTTTGACATGACCGTAGCTGTGTGTAAGAACAACTGTTTGACTAAAATTTCGAGAAGACTGCATCTGGGGAGACGGGAGCTCAAGTGACTAATGTTCCTTGAGCACATGCCAAACTGTTGTGACCGCGTCTGCAGTACCCATTGTAAACAAAGGGCTTTAACCCAGGGTTCTTAGTCTCCAAATGCAGCCAAGATTGAGAAGGTGTTTGTCACTGATGAGACCAACTAGATCGGTCACCGAAAGAAGCCATTGGCAAAATGGTGAGGTTTGTCTGTTTTCTGCCTCTGCATCCAAGCCCTTTTACCTCTGAAATTCATTCCACCTGGATACCTGGTTCATGTCTCATGCCCAGGCCCTTCCCCACAGGTATTTTTCTTTGTATCCCTCCTTGCAGATCAGGTGTTGTTAACTGATAATGCTGCTCTTCTCAGGACCCTTTGCATTTTAATAAGCACCTTGCAGTGAAAGAATTCGAGCAAAAAGGGAGTTGCTCTCCAATGGAATAATTTCAGATACCATGACAGGATTGGAGAGATGAATTTCAGGCTAGAAGGTGATGTTTTCTTCCTTTCTTGATGAGACACTCAGAAAGAGGGCATTCTCCTGCTCAGGGTAGTGTTAAGGCTGGCTTTGGCCAAGAGGCATGGGTTTGGAAATGGGGAAAATCCAGACTCAAAAGAGAGAAGGAATTCTCATCAAGGTCCAGAGGAGGAGAATGAGTGAAGAAGGAACTCACCAGTCATTATCAGCTATGTTGAGCCAGACAGAGTGCTAACCACTTGCACATGTTATCCCAATTAAGGAGAACAAGACCGGTTCCTTGTCAGGCAGGCTGCTGGGCTGCTGGGGGGGGGGGGGGGTGGATAGGTGGTCACCTGTGTTGATGGGGAGGGAAAGGTCAAGGAAGCTCTAGAAGCAGCAGCAGCAGCAAATTGTTTTGATTGTTTAACCTGATTGATGGCAATTATACAGCCCCCGTCCACCTCCCCCCCCACCCCCACCCCCGGCCCCCGCCCCTCCCCCCCAGCCATTGGAATAATTTATGCCAGTTTTGTTTGGATCAGTAAATAACAAAGAATTGAGGAAAGAGAAATCTACAGTGAACTTCATAAAGAGGTCTAATAGAATCTGCATGTTAAACAGACATTGAACTTTGTAGCAAGAGCTGCTTCAAGCCTTTAAAAATCCAAATGAATTCTGAATTCCACATCATGCCTTTCAGACCTCAGCATGGTTTCTGGTGCTTTCTCCCAGTTAATTTTAACATCACACCAATGATTTGGCCTGTAAATGACTTGAAGTGGTGTGTCTGAGGAAACTGGATGGTGTATTATTTAGGGCTAAAGCCAGAGTAGCTTAAAAATGAGCTAATTTATTCATTCCTTTAACAACTATATTTTGATCGTCATCCATGGGTCAGGTGCTGTTCTGCATAAAGTGACTTAGAGGTGACTAAGAAAACCTCTGCCCTGCAGAAGCCTAGAAAACTGATGGGAACTAGTAATTGGGATGCTGTGTAAGAGGTGTCTTGAGTGAGAAGCAAAAAGTACACAAGTGGTGCCATGAAAGGGTCATCCTGTAATAGTGGAGGTGAGCCCTGGGATCTTCATGGTGGAAGGGATTTTGATTTGGGGGAGAGGTGCTTGAGCTAGTGATTGAGGCTCAAAGGTGGGTATTTATGGTGCACTGAGTTGCAAATGATGTTCCTCAGGAGTTGAGGGAAGGGGAAGGGTGACAGGAGTTGAGGTTGGAGAAGAAGGGGAAGCAGAGGCATTAGGGTGGACTGCCATCTGATGAGAGCCTTGGAGGAGTTTTCAGGAAAGGAAGGATGGGACAAGGACTGCAAGGCCGAGGACGGCTCTGCAAGTGGCTCAGACCTGAGACAGGAAATGTGGGAGAGTGGCCCACCGGGTCAGCCTTTCCTCTGAGGTTAGAAACTGAGTTCATGTGGTTTTCATGGAGAGCGGGCAGTCGTGCTGTGTTTGTTAGTTTGAAGTGATTTTTGACTTAGAAACATCTTGCAGGACTCCAACGGTATGAAATTCAGTTCAGAACCTGTCTACAAATTAATTGCTTTTCCTGGCTTGAGGTTCTCCATATTTTTTTTGTATTTTTTTTAATGTTTATTTATTTTTTTCAACGTTTATTTATTTTTGGGACAGAGAGAGACAGAGCATGAACGGGGGAAGGGCAGAGAGAGAGGGAGACACAGAATCGGAAACAGGCTCCAGGCTCTGAGCCATCAGCCCAGAGCCCCACGCGGGGCTCGAACTCCCAGACCGCGAGATCGTGACCTGGCTGAAGTCGGACGCCCAACCGACTGCGCCACCCAGGCGCCCCTAATGTTTATTTTTGAGAGTATGAGTGGGGGAGGGGCAGACGTGGGGGTGGGGGACAGAGTATGGGAAGCAGGCTCTGCACCAACAGCAGAGAGCTTGATGGGGGCTCAAACTCAAGAACCATGGGATCATGACCTGAGCTGAAGTCAGATGCTCAGCTGACTGAGCCATCCAGGTGCCCTGAGGTGCTCCATATTTTGTAACTCAAAATAGAGTGGCAGAGAGGAAAAATGGACAGGCACAGGAAGCATGATTTAAAATGAAAGAATATTAATTGGCTTTACCAGAGTGTGTATTTTCATTAGAGAAGTGCCTGCCTAGATTTTTAAAAATAATTGATTACTGACACACCTGTGATATGTATGAGACCTCCCCCCCACCCCCAGACTTGAGAAGGCAAAGGTCAAGGTGAGAGGAATAGAGCTACAATGAACCTTTTGTAGGCATGCTGTTGAACTACAGTGTTCTGAATCACTAACGGTGGTTTCAGAGAGACAGGGAGACTAATGTGCTTGTGCCCAGATCTTAAAAATAACACAGCAAACTAAGTTATACATAAACGGTGGTTTTAATAAATTTCCACCTTAACAGCTTATTCTGTGTGTTGAGTGTGTTCTGTGTAGATGTGTCTGGAGTGAATTTTTGGACTCAGTTTATGCACTAGAGTGGAAGAAAGAGGCTTTAATCTTTGTGAGCTAAGTATTTAAGAGATCCAGAAGTCCAGGGGTGCCATCCAGGCACTGGATGGCTCAGTCCATTAAGCATCTGACTCTTGGTATCAGGGTCGTGAGTTCAAACTCCACATTTGGCCTGAAATCTACTTAAAAAAAAAAAAAAAAAAAAAGAAAAGAGATCCACAGGTCCATGAAGTAATATTTAATCATTGATAGAGGTGGTTAAACCATCTGGAGATGGATCTGAGTTTGATCCTCTCCTCGTAATTATTAGAACTGGGACCATAGCTAAGTTACTTAACTTCAGAGCTTCTGTCTTCTCAAGTCTGAAATGGGGATAAAAATGAAAGTTGTCTCAGCTCTTCTGAGAATCAGTGGGCTAATGGCTTGACCGTTTTTAATATTTATAGTAAGCTTGGGTACTAGGTATGATTATTACTACCATTTTACAAATGACAGGGTCTTAGAGGGCTGGAACAACTCACTCAAGGTGAAGAAGGTAGGATAGGGTGAAATGTGATTTAGGATCAGCAGCCACATGTGCTCTCCCACCCCATTCCCTTGCCTGTTTTTGTACATAAAGTTTTACTAAGACATGACCATACCCATCCACTTAGGTGTTGTCTGTGACTGCTTTTGTGTTTTAATAACAGAGTTGAGTAGAGACTGGGACCAAATCGCCTACCAAGTCTCAAATGTTTACTGTGTGGCCCTTTACAGAAAATAGTTGACCCCTGCATTGGACCTCAGTCTGTTAGACTATAGAGTCTAGGGTCCACACCACAAAAACACTTAGTATGGTGCTTGGCATATAGTAAGTATGCACTGAATGAGTATCACTTTGTTCCTTATCTAACATAGGGTACAGCTGTTCATACCAAGGAACTCATGTTGGCAAAATGGAAACAGTAAACATTCTACTTCCAGTAGGAGAAGCCATTATGTCTGTGGAAATAGTGAATTACTAAAGGAACACTTTGTGAATTTTGTGTTCTATCTTCCACTTATTACTATGTTTTATATAATGAAGAGAGAATTTATTTCTTCATAGCATTCAAAGTATAATATGTCATTGAAGGGGATAATTGTGAACTTGAGTGAATATTCAGAATCTGTTAAATTAACCTCACACCCAAGGAAATTTCATGTTCTTGAGAAATGTAAGAACATTTTTGTTGATGAAAACTGCATAAAAATAGTGTAGAAATGCCACTTGTGGTATTGTGACCTGTTGATCAAAAATATGTATAAGCAGTGTGTCTAGAGCAGGAAAAAATGAAAAGGGTTTATCCCTTTTAATGAAAAGATTTAAAATTATCATACCTTTTCTAATAGTCTTCCTCACAAGAAGGAGAGGAGATGATGGTTTCAGCTTGACCCTGCTCCATTTTATTTCCATGCATTTGTCTATTACGGATTCTGGGAGCTCCTTGTCCTCTGCTAAGTAAATGCCCTCGGGTTTGTGTTACTGTGTTGCTTAGAGAGCACATCATGTGTCCAGTCAAGTTGTATTGAGGGGATAATCTTGGAATTTGCTTTGACTAAGCCCAGGGCCATGGCTCTGTGTTGATGAATGGGAGATTCCTTCATTGGGTTCATTGTTTTCTCTTGGAATAGCTCTTGTTTGAATAAAATTGCAATACGTTTTTTATCCTGGAACATCTGGAAAGTGCAGACAAATAGAAAGGAGAATGTGAATGTCTTTGGTAATTGTACCACCCACAGATAGCCACTGTTAACAACTTGGTGTGGATCACTATACAGAACTGTATGTTGATATACATGTCATCTTGGATATGTTTGTATCCACATACATAAGCATTTTTCTTGGGGATGCCTCCCGAGATTGGCTCAGCTGGGAAATGTCTGGGGCCAAGCATTCTAACTTGTCCACAAACAGCTTATCTAAGGGAAGCTGGAAGCTGTATATGTTCACCTTCCACGTAGAAACCATGTTCTGTAGGGATCTCCTTTCGTGACTTTTTTTTTTCCGGTTGTAGTTTGTATCTTCCTGCTGAACGTGTATCACTTTATTGTTGGGGGAATTGAAATTCTTGGGGGGAAGACACACACACAGGAGAACTCCAGCAAGAGCTAGTGATATTAGTGGCATTAATGACAGATTTTTAGCAGAAAAATCTTTCCCTAACGCCTAATTTTTTAAAAATCTAGTTAGCAAAACTATTTGTAAGTTACAGGATGAAGCTGACGGTGAGAAGGGTGTGTAGTGGGTTATAGTAACAAGGCCTTTTAAGATCAGAACATGTACATGGATGAGAAGTAACTGCTGGGTGCTGAGGTGGAGTTTTCTGGTCATTTATCAACTCCTTTTCTCACATGCTCCATCTCCTGCATCATTCTCTAAAGTACTTATAAACAAGAGCTCTATTTGTAGAGCATTGAGATATTTTGATCTAGTTTTCAAAGCAGAGAGAAGTCTGGGTCCTGGGAGGATTTTGGTTCAATGACCAGCATGTAAGGAAATCATTTTTAGGTTATTTCTCCCTTGTCAAACTTGAGACCTTTGTGATTCACTTAGTAGTGTGAGGGTTCTTTGGAATTGACCGCTTGAGATTTATGTGATTAAGTAGACCATCACTGCATCTTACTTAAAACCTAATTGCCCTTCCCTCTCTCCCAGTCCAGTATATAGAATCTCTGCAATACATACGAAAAGCAGTAGTAATTATATAGAGAGCCTCACTCTTTGCCTTTTTTCTTACTTGGTACCAGTTGAAGAGAGTTCTGTTTCTTTTTTCTTTTTTTCATTATTAGGTTTATTTTGAGAGCAAGAGAGCAAGAGAGAGCGAGTAGGGGAGGGGCAGAGAGAGAGGGAGATAGAGAATCTGAAGCAAGGCTCCAGGATCTGAGCTGTGGGCACAGAGCCCGACGCAGGGCTTCAACCCACGAGTGTGAAATCATGACCTGAGTCGAAGTCGGTCACTTAACCGACTGAGCCACCCAGGCGTCCCAAGGAGAATCCTGTTTCCTTCACAAGCAGCTGTCAACAATAGAATTTCAACCAACCTAGGCTTTCATAACAGCATCATTTTCTTGACCACTGCCTGTCAGGGGTCCTCCGTGTGAATCACAGCCAATTGCATGTCTTGGCCTTGAAGCCAGGAGGTACCTGGTCGTCTTCTTGATGATTCTCCTGTACCGTTTTTAACTCCACTAAGAAAGCTGTTTTAGGAGTACAATTGACTGTATGGGTCAGTCAGGAACGGAGCCTCCTATCTAACGTGTTGTAGACACCAGCTGGATTTCCTGGAGAAGAACACATTTACAGAAACTACAGGAAGGTCTTGGCTCACTTCCAGGGAAGGAGTATGCTTTTCTAGGGACTACCTAATTATAATAGCGGATTCTCATCCCCCTGGAGAAATTCATCAGGTGTCTTAAGTCTTAATAACTATGAAAGCAGTGACCTTCATGTCAAGGTGTTTTTACAGGGAGAGGTTTGGAGACCCATTCAGTAGGGAGGAGGGTGGAGGGTAGGGGGATTTCTCGAGCGCTTGTAAAATTGAGGATCCATAAATTCATCTGATAGCAAGACTGTTTACCCTCTTTGCTCAATGCTGTTTTTAGGAGCTAGTAACAAATTTATGAGGGTGGTAGGAATAAAGAAAGCTGACTTTTTTTAAAAAAATTTATTGTACTTGAGTAATGTCTTGGGGGAAGGCAAGACTAGAAAACTTATGGGCCAGCAGATTTTAAGTAGAATACATTTTTACAAGGATCTAGTGGCAAGTTTGGTTGACTGGCACTACATACACCTTTATTGGCTCTCATAAGGAGAAGTTTGCCAGACACAAACGATTGGCTCTGAGCTATAGAGAAAAAAGGGAATGAATACAGCTGGTTTTATTCCATCCACAAGAAATACTCGTGGGTGCTGAGGTTTTACGTTATGGGGCAAAACTGGTCCTTATGGGGACAACAGAAATTTGAGCTCTTGACCATGAAGTTTGGGTCCAACTTTACCATTCATGTTTCTGTGTTGGCTGGTTTTCCATATGCAGTGAGATACATGAGGCTGAAGTCGGCACACCAGTTGTGGAGTTCTTTGGCCTCTAGACATTGCTATAATTGGCCTCCACATCTGTACTGGAAAATAAGTAGGTAATACACTCATTTGGCATGTGAGAAGATGAAGGCTCAGATTACGCATGTTGTCCAACTGACACAACTAATAAGGTTTAATCTGGTAACTATTTATAGCAGACCAGTGCAGTGTGGCCCAGCAGTTTATCCACTTGCAACTCGATAATGTGGCCCCTTGGAGCAGGAGGATACTTGACCTCAAAAAACAAAAACAAAAACAACCAAAAACATAACCCTCCACCTTCTGTTCAAGGGTAGTCTATTGAAATCTATTTCTGTAAAAAAAAAAAAAAAAACAAAGACCCTGAGAAACTGAAAGCCTTCCCTAAAGAGGAGGGTAAGCTTATTATATTTGAACGCTAGTTATTTAGTGTCCGTTATATGCAAAGCCAGTTGTCTGCCCTTTAAAAATTTCATCTGTTGTTACACTGCAGTTATCCTAGAAGTGGATGAATCTCCAGTCCTACCTCTTTGCCAGCTCGAGTTTTAGATTTCCAAACTACTTGAGGTTTCTGCTTGTGATTTGCTTTACATCAACTGCCACATGTAATGACCAACAAATTTGCAAGCACTTCAAAGAAAATTCCCAATTAATCCTTAAGGCAACCCAGTGAATTGTTTTATCTCTATTTTTTTTATCGAAAAACCCAACAAACAAAAACCTTTGGATCTTACAGCTTTAATGATGTGAAGGCTCTCCCCCAGCTGCCGCATGATGTGGCCCACCTGCAGAGTGACCCTTCTTCCTCCCCCATTCTGAAGCTCTTTGCTGGACTGCGCAGCTATGCCCCCAGAACAGAGCTCCGTATCTTACCTAGAATGATCTCATACGCTGCATTTTTGCTTCATCTTAATTTCTGTAGTCATTTGGGCTTGCTATTGGACTCCTCTTCCATTCTGTCTCTCGTCAAATACCCTGTTTGTAGCATGATTTCTTGTGTAAAGACTTACCTTCTATTCTCATCTCCCTGACCTGAGTTATTATTTTATGCCTAGATTGTTACAGTCTACTGTTTAGTCTTGTCTCCTGTCTCCTTCAGTTTAAGTAAAATGCTGCAGGCCCACTGTATACACAATGCCATGCAAGGGAATACAAAAATATCTTTCTGGGCTACCCGTAGCTACCAGATTAAAATATTTGTAACATGGTTCCTAGCTCAAAGTCATCAGCAGCTCATTCTTAGGGCACGGTGTTGGCAATCTTAGCTTCGTGTTCAAGACCCTCTAGTCTTGATCTGGGCTGCCCCCCCCATCTATCCCCAACCAAGATACCCCTCAATGGAAGCTCTCACTGCTTCTATCTGTGAAACGTGTTCACTTACTCTTGTTAGGCACAACACACACTGCCTCTTGGCTTTAGCTTTATCCCCAGGGTTTCTCTCGTGTCTTAATTCAACATATGGATGGGGTACCTTAAATAACCAGGGACTATTGGGGCACTTGGGTGGCTCAGGCAGTTAAGCATCTGACTTTGGCTCAGGTCATGATCTCATGGTTCCTGAGTTCGAGCCCTGCATCAGGCTCTGTGCTGGCAGCATGGAGCCTGGAGCTTGCCTCAGATCCTGTGTCTCCCCCTCTCTCTCTCTGCCCCTTCACCGCTCATGCTTTATCTCTCCCTGTGTCTCTGTGTCAAAAATAAACATTTAAAAATTAAAAACAAATTTAACCAGGAACTATTGTGTGGGATATATAGTGAACTAAGACCGAAATCTCAGCCGTGAAAGTTAGAGGGCATTGGAGACAGGCAGTAAACAGCAGACGTTACAAACGAAGCAAATTGTGTTGTCTGTTCTGTGGCAGTAGTTGTGTGCAACAAAAACAGAGAAGGGTAAGAGGGAATTAGGACTGTTGGGATGCACCCAATGTTTATAGCAACAGTATCAACAATAGCCAATTTATGGAAAGAGCCCAAATGTCTATTGACTGATGAATGGATAAAAAAAGTGGCATAAATATACAATGGAATATTATTTGGCTATCAAAAAGAGTGAAATCTTGCCATTTGCAATGACATAGTTGGAGCTAGAGTGTATTATGCTAAGGGAAATAAGTCAGGGCAGAGGAGGGCTAATACCATACGATTTCACTCGTGGAATCTAAGAAAACAGGTGAACCTAGGGAAAAGGGGAAAAGAAAGGAAAGCAAACCATAAGAGACTCTTAGAGAGAACAAACTGAGGATTGGAGGAGAGAGATGGGTGGAGGATGGGCTAAATGAGTGAGGGGCATTAAGGAGAACACTTGTGATGAGCATTGGGTGTTGTTGATAAGTGATGAGTCACTAAATTCTATACCTGAAACCAATTTTACCACATGTTAACTAACAATTGAAATAAAACTTGGGGGGAAAAAAAGTGCTGGGTGGAGATGGGTCAGTTAGGGTTTCATGTAGGTACAGCCCCATTTAAAAAGATGACATTTGAGTAAAGAATCCTAGGAAGTGAGCGAGTTAGGCATCCAGATAGCAGCAGGGGAAATACTCCAGGCAGAGGGAGCACCTGCCAGAAAGGCTCTGAAGCTGAAGAGGTTTTGCTGCTTACAAAGAATGCTGGGGGGACTCGTGCAGTGGGTGGAATGAATAGGGCCTGCAGCTGGAGATTGAGGAGAGAGGCCAGCACACAGAACCCTGGAAGGCCAGGCTTTTAGTCCACTTGAAATGGGGTCATGAGAGGATGTTTGACGTGAGGAGCAATGGAGTCTGACCGAAGTTTTCGAATGATTCTGGCTGCTAGTTGAGTACATGCTTCAGGGGGACGTGGGTGGAAGCAGAGAGCCTAATTCCGAGACTACTATGGTCCAGACAGTGGTTGGTTGACACTCAGGGTTTGGAAGTGGCGATGGTGAGAAGAATTTGGATTGCGATGTATTCTGAAGAAAGAGCCAACAGGATTTCCTGATGGAGTGGATTGAGAGGGGATATGCAAGAGAGAAGAAAGTCAATATGAAACCTGAGATTCAATTCTAATGCATCATTTACTCTGTATCACACGTGTGGTGGCATTCAATGGTATGTATGCAAATAAATACCTTTTAGGAACTGGTAAACTGAAAGAGGAGGCAGGTCATAAACTTACAAGTAAAAGGATAAAACAGTGTCTGTGGATGGATATCTTAATAAGATTGCAAGTTCCTTAAGATAGTGATTCATTTATCACTCCACAAACCTTTTTAAGGTTCTTACTCGAGGCCAGTGGTTGTCTCACCCTCTCAACAGTGCTAAATGGAATTAGAGGCAGCTTTAGTGCAGTGGGTAAGTACTCAGGCTCTAATGGAGAGTGAGGTACTCAAACCTTGGTTGAGTCATTTATTTGCTGAGGGAGCTTGAACAAGTGACATAAACTCTCTGGTCCCCATTTTTCTCCTCTGGGACTTGGTAATAATCTCTCTCATAGGGTTTATTGCAGGAGTAAATGCCCCAATACATGTAAAGTACTTATAATAATGCCTGGCATATACTAAATGTTCAGATAGTGTTTATCATTCCTAAGTGAGCATTTAGGAAAAATTAGGTAAAAGAAGATTACCATTTTGAGCAACTGTCCTTCCTTAAACCCCATGTTCAAAACCTGCCAAGCTGAATGGATAATAAATGTGAAGAATAAGATCTCGTAGTAAGCCTTGCTTTCTAGCAGATAGTACAAATAACCGGAGAGAATTGCGTTACGATCAGTCCGATACCTGCCTCTCTTTAGAGGTGGATATGGAGGCTGGTCAGCATCCCCTCCGGGTACGTTTGATTGACAGACTGGCAACCAGTATTTAAATACCTAACACATAAAAAGATCAATGCTTTCTTATTATTTTGTAGCTTAAAATGTTGAATGTGTATTAAAATGAGAAAAATAATTTTCAGAACAGATATGACTTTCCTAGTACATAAAAGCAAGGAGATCACATCAAGAAGGGAATATTATTTTTTTGCCCCAATACAGGAAATTACTATTTTTCCCTCCATGTTTATATTTTGATACCTAATATCTCCTTTCTTTTCTTTCTTCTTTTTTTTTTTTTTTTTTTTTTTATTTCTCACATGGTGGTCCTCCTTTCATCCCTGTTACTATCTGCAACTAATTGGGCCTCCAAGTTCAGGAAGTAGCAGTGTGTTTTTTACCTTGAAACTCATGCAGACATCTTCAGTGTCAGAGGTGGTTTGAAGAGCAGCTTAATTCTGCTTTCATTGTGCCCGGTACTTCAGTGAGGCACTCAGGTTCTGTTTGAGCTCGGTATTTCTGATCCCATTCTATACATTGTAGATGGCGATGCAGACAGTGGCTGTCAATGAGTAACAGGTAAATATTGAACAGGGAAGCCCTTTTGATTAACTTTGTGGATCATTATTTGAAAGTAGCTTGCAGTCAGAACAGCTCCATCACTCATGATCATAGCACATGGCATGGAGGTCAGAGCATCACGCTGCTGGTTGGAAAGCTGAGGTTGCATTCTTTGTTATGTACCTGGTCCTGCATGCATGCAGTGCTTGAGTAGGCACAACTCTCCAGTGAGCAAAATGGGGAGGATTTAGCACAGTAGGAACACAAGGATATTATGATAAAGCACGGAATAGTCCAGATAGACTTTGTGCTATGTGGATATAGATACATTAAAGCACATTTACAATTTTTTGAACTTTAATTTTTGAAGCTTGACTTTTTATACAGATTCAGAAATTGTTGAGCATGGAATCTAGACCATTATGGCAGGCTGAAAGTGAACTTTTGGTTTTGCTAGTTTATGCCAAAAAGTAATTTGAACGTTTCTTTACTTCTCAAAATTTAGTTGATATCACCTAATGGGCAAAGCTGCTGTCATGACAGATTTACTCAGAAGATTGTTCGGTAATCGATTGTCTGTTCAATGATTCCGATCTAGCTGTTGAACCTCATGGTGTATTAATGTTTTATCACCACTCGAAACAATAACATTATCATTATTAATATTTTTGAGCTCCCACCAAAGAATATTCATGCTACTTGGTAAAAAGACATCGCTATTTTTACTCAATCCTATCTATCTGCTCTCAAAATTTGGGGTCAACACTAACATGGTCATTAAAAGAGAGACCACGATTAGTTTGTTCACACATCTTCAGGAAAGACCTAATTCAGGGGTCAAACAGGCCAGTCTAAAATGTTTTCAGAAGGCTACCGTTTTCTAGTAATTCTTTGAATTGAGTCTTGGAATCATGTCCAGCTGTATAAGTATTCAGAAAACTAAGATCATTAAAACAACCAATGACAGCAATGCAAATGTATCTCCTTCTTACCCTTATTCTAGAGCAGTAGTTAAAAGTAGGCATTTTATGACATTTTAAATGTATAATTCGGCATTTTAAATTTGCTTCATTAAATGGATTAATGCCCCTGTTACTTACTGTTTAACATGTATGAACCACAAAAGCAACAAAATGTATGTAAACTAGAAGATAATATTATTCTGAAAATCCTTTGAATAAGAAGTACAATATAAAGTGGTTATGCTAACTAGAAATGTAAACTGCATGTTATCACATTTCTGAGGAAGGGGTTCTATGTTGGTATCATTAAAAGTATTTTAATTCTGATTTTATTATTCAAGATTTTATTTTTAACTTCTCTCTACACCCAACGTGGGGCTCGAACGTACAACCCCGATGAAGAGTTGTATGCTGTACTGACTGAGCCAGCCAAGTGCCCCTCCATTCTTCTTTTCAATAAACAATGGAAAATATTAATATTCTTGCTCTTTAACTGTAGTGTTTTGGACTGGTTGAGGGTCCCTGTCTTCCCACCTCCCAACCTCTGCCTCAGAAAGGAAAGAACTTAAAATTTCATGTAGAAAATAGCTTTAGTTAGGCAAGTATTATTTACAAAGTAATGTGATAGAAACCATGTCTTACATTTTTGAAATCTAAATAAACTTATCACGTACATGCAAAATACACGATAAATTAAAAATCGAACTTACAATATGTGCTATTTCTTGGCAACAGAAATACAGTGCATGCCTGTGCTGTTGAAAGAGAAGTAATGTGTTACTGTATCTGTCTTTTTCTCCAGGGTACCCAGGATCTAATTTGGTTAGGTTCCCAGTGAATATGTGGTAGGTGGTCCCATCCTAACCCGCACCACAAAACTAGAAAATTCAGTCCTAAACAAAGATTTGTAACAGCAGGGGATGCTGTGGGTCAGGGAAGAATTGGCATGGCCATGTGGAAATGTGTGCACATGGCATGGTTATCTAGCATAGCCAGGACTTTTAGGCCTTTCGTTTCCTTGAAATTAATAGGTAGCGAATTCAACTTTTAGTCTTTGTCTTTCTGGGGCAGGAAACTTGGCACATACTAATTTGTGTAGACTTGTGACACATACTATAAGGGAAAATACATACAAAGAAAAAATGTATATATAAATACATGTCTTTGAATATTAAAAATTTCCTAATCTCTACAACTTGGAAATTTTTATGTTTATATCCCAATAGGAGATAGAATGTATTAGATAAGAATTAAATGATGGTGACATCATTACTGGCTTTTAATTCCTTTTTAATTATTAGATAACTTGGTAATGTTTGGGGAAAATGAAATATATTGGGCTAGGATGTGGTGGCTTTGAAAGTTAATGGGCTCCATCCAAGAAAAAGTATTTATCCTCTTTTTGTGAAAAACTGTAGACATTACCTAATCTGAAGGAAGTTTCAGGCCATCGGGGAATCTAAGATAGATGATTCGCTGATTTGACAATTACTGAATACCTACTAAGTGACAGGCATTGTTCTAGGCCCTAGGTATTCTATGGTAAACAGGACATCCAAAGTTGCTACAGCATAGAGTTTATACTCCACTGCGAAGGGCAGAAAATACAGAGAGGAATATATAATCTTAAAAAAGGTAGTGCTCTATAGTAGAAAAGAAATGAAATCAGGGCAAGGAGATGGAACATGTCAAGTGCTTTTGTAACCAGACAAGGCATGTTAAGTACCTTAAGAATGATGTAAATGTTTCTGTTCTCTGCAGGTATGGACAACCAAGTCCATTTATGGCTGTAGTGAATCGGGGAACTCTTGTTGGGGTAGATGGAACTTAGGCTGGCCCTTGATGGATGGGAATGAATAAGCCATGTTTGTATCTGTCAGAGGATGGAAATAAGAGTTTCTATTAAAGACTGACTAGAAATAAGGGGTAAGACTGATGGGACCTTGAAGATAGAAACTTGGATTTGATATTTTGTATGGTTTTGGTATACTGAAGAGTAGTGGAGTATGTGAGATTTTTCTACCTTTGCATTTGCATGGAGTGGATAAGAAACAGAGGCCATCTGACAGGCTTTTGGGATAATCAAAAAATGAGAAGATGATACAGATTTTCTATTTCCACAGTCATGGACTATTTCAAGGTTTATTTGAGGGCTACTGTGTGAATATGGGGTTGAGTGGAGGGATCATGTGATTTCCTAACTCCACGTGTTTTGCAGACCTGAAAGTTTGAGAGTCCCTGTTCAAGGTCCAATATGCTGGCTGTCATCTACATGATGACCTACATTCTTCAACAGGATTCACTCAGGAAATACTTATTAAAACTAAATGTATTGGCAGTGCACCAAGAGGAACTCATGAGATGAGAAACATCTGGGGGCATGAATAGACAACCCAGAATAGTTGGATTGTATAGGAGATTAATTATTATAAGAAATGGCCTCCATTTAATTTATATTTGACTGTATAAGAAACAAATATATGTTAAGATTCTAGGATAGGAGTGGGTAACAAATTAGTGATCAGCAAATAATGACCTTCAGCTCTGTTCGTTGGTAAATACTAGTGGTGAATCAAGATGCCAGTCAAAAATGGAACAGGTGCATGTTGCAGAGGACAGTGCAGGAATGACCTATCATTTCTTAAGCCTCAGTCAATACCCAAGAAGGACTGTATATACATGTTTGCTAATGGCACAAGTAACTTCTGTGATGATTATTAATTTTTTGACAGCCACCATATTGAGGGGAGGTTTGCATACATACTTCTGATATGTTATGAACTTCAAAATTCACACCCTTAGTGATTCATACCTCCATCTAGGTAAACAATTAGAGATGGGAAAAAATCCCATTTAATCATAATTTCCTTAGAATTTACACTGGAAATATTTTTTGCCTCAGTAGGTAGGCCTCTGTTGAGATGTTCTATTGTGCAAGACAAGGGTTTTCACCTTTTAAATCCTAAGAGTACATTAATTATTGCAACACTAGAATTTCAGAGCTCCGTTGTTACAGAATTTTGACCGTAGTTCTTGCGCACTGGTTTTTGTGGGAATTTTTAACTATTTTAAGATTTTGTGTACTTAATGCTACAGATGATAGTTGATTGCTACAAGTATCTGGACTATGAGGATCTTCATGTTCAGATGACTTTTTAAAATTTTATTTACTTATTTTGAGAGAGTGAGAGAAAGCATGAGCAAATGGAGCAGGGTGGGGCAGAGAGAGAATCTCAAGCTGGCTCTGTGCTGTCAGCCCAGAGCCCTACATGAGGCTTGATCCCACAACCCTGAATCATGACCTGAACAGAAATCCAAGAGTCAGACACTTGAGTGACTGAGCCACCCAGGTGCCCCTATGTGTTCAGATGACTTTGAAGAATATGATGAGCATGAGTATCCTGTACGGGAAGCTGACTCTTTCATTAGCATATGTTAAGCAACTTAGCTTGCATCATTTGGAAACCTTTTAATTCCTTTTTTTGGAGATCCTATTTTCTTTTTTAAGTTCATAGATCTGGTTATATCATTAAAGGTCGCCACGTCCTTTGTTTGAAGCTGTGTGCTTGCTATCTTCTCTGTCTCCTTACCTCAGCTCATGAAGCTGATTTCACCTGGTAGAACCAGTGAGCTCCTTTCTCCTGGTTGAACCTGCCACAGTCTCTTGGTCCACCTGCCTGTCACGGCAGGGGGCCAGGGCACATTTTGATACTAGCTTCTCTTTGTGAACAGATGCGGAACTTCAACTTTAGTGCTAAACATTGGCCTCTGAGCTGGAACAAAGGGAGAAGTACAACACTAAGTTAATTTAACTCAAAATACTTGTTTTAGGGAGGCATTTATTTATTGAATGTTAATTGATAATTCAGTATACCTTCAATAAACTGTATTTGCACAGTCCATAAGAATCTGTATTTTGAGTTCTAACATTTGAAGATTTGGTTTTTTACTTTAATTGGTAGAAATAGATTGAGTTGTTACATTCAGTTTTTAAATCGTTCATAATTCTATGTGTTTGTTTCTGTAACAATAAGAATTGGTCCTTAAAAATCCTCAGCCAGTGAAACAAGTACTTTCTTGGTAAGTAATAAACATTTTCACTTTTTCTGCAATAATTGCTCCCTTAGACTTGAAATGTCATTAGTTAAAAACAAAAACCTGTGACCTTGTTTATCACCTCTCCCTCGGTCCTCCCTAAAAAGCTCTCTGTAATCCCTAAAAACCTAAAACACAAGGGTCTTTGTCTTCTATCATCACACAATTTAAAATGAATAGAGAGGTTGGTAAGCAAAAATGAGACCCTACATTGCCAGGCAAAAAGTACAAATCTGTAGAGTTTCATGAAGTAGTTCATGGGAAATCTGCATTAGCAAGTAGAGAGCCCCTGTGCTGAAAAGCCACTTGGATCCCTTGAGCTGGAGAATTTTCTTTTCCCATAGGTACCATGTTAGCAATTACATCAAGAAGAGTACAGACTTCTTGTTAGTTGAAAAATGGAGATGGGAATCATTTACCATGTTATTTTATGGTATTTGTTAACAATATTTACCTTCCTAAATTGATTCAGCATAATCCTTACTGTGGCTCTCCTTCATTTCTGGAAGACATATAGATAATGTGGTACTTTTATAAAGCCTTACATGGCACTGAAAAACCGATTTTTGCTTGAGCTCAGCAGAGCAGTAAGATTATATTAACATAGACTTTGGAACATTTGAGTTCCCATAGGGTACAGAGTGTGTCTGATATGACAAGACTTGCCTTCAACAGTTGTTTTAACAAGATATCCTTCATATACAATATACTGAGCTGAAAGGCATAACTGAGTAATGTTAGCAAGAAACACTGTTGGCAAAATTCTTGACTTTCATCTTTATCTGATTAATCCAGAGGAGTATTACTTACAAAAAAAGTATTTTCAACTGAATATATATGACAGATATTTATTTCCTAAATGTCTATAACTTTACAAGAACTATTTTTGGTGTGTGTGTGTGTGTGTCCCCCCCCCCCCCCAAGCAAAGTTTTTATACATGCATTTCAGTGTACCAACAGAGCTATCCAGGACTTTGGATGTCTAGTATAAAAAGGCTTGTTGCTGTTCATTCATGAAATAACCATTTGTGAGCACCTAGTAAGTGTGAAACACTAGAAGATACAACAGCAGGTGAAGAAGGCAAGGGTGTGAAGTCTTTCAGTAGTGAAATTTATGCAGGTAAGAAGCAAATGGACTAATGGCAGAATATATAAGAAGGGAATAAGTGTCATATGGAGGACAATAAATAGAATATGCATTCAGGAGTCCCAGAGATGGGCGTGGGGTTTGCTATTTTAAATAGGGGTGGCCAGAAATGGGTTCACTGTGAAGGTGACAAATGAACAAAATTTGGAAGGAGATGCTGGAGCAAGCTGTGTGTGTACCCTTGATCGATCATTTGGGAATATATTCGTCTGGGTCAGCTGACTGCATTGCTGATGATCACTGTGTCCGGGGATGCTTTTATGGCCTGTATTTAAATGTTCTCTCTGATCCCTTACTTTCTATTTTATTTTGTTCTACTTTTTTTTACAGGAAAAAAAACGTATTCTAGAGAGCTTTGAGCTCATTGGATAAAAGGTGCTGGGATTTTTTAAAAAGCAAGCGTAAATCAAGCTTCCATAAAAATCTCAAATTATACCTTATCAAGTTGTTTTTTGTAAATGTTTAAAAGTGTAAAAGAAAGCTTTTCCACCCTAAAAATGGTATTTTTACTAATTTACTAATTAACACTTTCTTCCGCTTAGCACTTTGAAGATCTGATTTAATGACAGTTTCTAGTACTTAAATAGTGTTTTAAAGTGAATCTGTGTTGGGTGGTTCAAAAACATTGCAGTGAGTTTTTTGCCCCTTTTGGCTTCTGTTTATAGGAAATACATCAACTATTTTCACTGCCAGAATTGTCACTGAAAATACATGTAGTTCTGTTACTTGGATGATGGAATTATGACTAATCGGGGAAATATTAGATGCACATTTGCTTTACAATCCCAAGGATAGACCTAATTGAACACTCTTTCCTTAGTAATGTGCACATAGTTCTGATTTGGCTCTGGGCTTACAAATAAAATGAAAAAAGCACCACTTCTCTGCATTCAGAGTTTGGAGACTGTGTTGAAATTTGTTCCCCAAATATTGAGATGATCTCTCCTCTGAAGAGGTGCCTATGTTGGTATCTGTGGTAATGGTTAATCAATTTAGAGTCATTTGGTAAAGTGCCAGCTAGGGTCCTACCAAAAACTAAAACCATGTGAATGATTTCCAAAAACAAGAGAAAATCAGATAAAAAGCAGAGTAGTTAGGTTTTTATCAGAAGTTTTCTGTTGGAAAGAATAAACCTTTTAGTAACACAATATGATGTAATAATATTAAGTCTACTTATATTTAAGATGAGGTAGAAGAAATTCTTGTAGAGCAAACTCATGTTCCCAGTGTTGTTTCCATCCTGGTGGAAGTTGCACAGAAATAGGGAGAAATAATTCCTCGTTGACTCAAACGTGCAGTGTCCTATTCCTTAGGTTTCTTAAATAAGTAAAATTTGGAGAAAATACTGTTTTTAGAGTTAGAATTTCTTAGAGTTTAAGTACATTGAATATCAGAAAATAATTGGGAATTACTTAAACCAATATTTCTAATGAATCTTAGGAGACCTCTGGAATTACCTTCCCAAATATAAATGAGTAACTGCTCTTTCATTGGTAATATCTGCCTTCTTGGCGGCTTTCAAGCTCCAATTTGCCTGTGCTCGTAATTGTGCATGCACATTCAAAAACACAGTACTTGGAGACACTTTAGACTGTTTTCTTCACCCATGGTGGGGTTATTTACAGGACTGTTCTTCACTGACTGGAGAAATCGCTATTTATACAGAAAATACTTTCCACTGATTACCATGGTTTTTTCCCTCCAAAGCAGAACGGTCTCTCTCTCGTGTATACCTGATGTGTACATAAATTTTCAAGGTTGACTACCTGGAATCCTCAGACTGATTTTTTTCTTACACTGAATTCTTCCTATGTGTCCAGTACTTTTGAGGAATAAAGATTTATAAAGTTTTAAAAATGTTTCTCATGTACCAGAAAGCTATATACAGTGTTTCTGGGGAGACTAGGTATGAGATCAGTGTTTTTGTCTGGGCACATACATCAGTCTGATGTTTCTTTAGATGAAGAAAGAAAAACTCAGATATATTGGTGGCTATATATAGTTGAGAAATAAGTAGTAGAAATTAAGGAAATAGGTAGGCAATTAAGTGTTAGAGTGAGCATCACCACCAGTCAGAATAGTGATGATTAGAGGAGGGTAAAAACCAGGAAAGTTGGAGAAAGTCTTGATAGGAAAAAAAAAATAATGAAACTTGAGTTCACCTCAGAGGCTTTGGGGGTTGCAGTAAACAGTTGAGGTGAGAGAGACTCATGGACAAGAACTTTGAGGCAAAACTGGGTGTAGCATGTTTGTAATCTAAGGGGACGGGGGGAAGCCATAGGAGGTGGTTGCCTGAGAACTGAGTGGCATCCCAGCAGAAGCTTGTAAGATCTGAGAGACTGTAAGTAGGGAACCCATCAGGAGGCTATACACATCTATAAAAGCGTGCTTTTCCTGGTTACCCTTTACTTTAGTTCTCTCCCGAAAATGGCTTAACAAAGGAAATGTTATTTGGCTTTTTTACCTGCTTTTGCTCTCTGAATCCTGTTTCCCAAGGTCTTTTCACAGGCTGTTACTAGGTGTTCCTTGAAAAATGGGTGGTCTTTAGCAAACACTGCCTTAAACAAAGCTAGCAGGTTTCGGGTGCATAACTAATGAGCTGATGCCCATTGTGAAATTACTGGAGGGGAACTGTGTCCTGTAACATTTTTCCCAATACATTTGTCCATAGGTGGTTTTTATCCTAAAGCACTGCCATCCACTGGACTAGTGTTCCTTCGAACACACTCCAGAAGTAGTGGATGAGAAATCAGTACTGTCATTTTGTAGCTTTTAAAATAGGGGTGCTTGGGTGGCTCAGTTGAGGTAAGCATCCGACTCTTGATTTTTGTGGAGGTCATGATCTCACAGCTCGTGAGATTGAGCCCCTTGTGGGGTTCTGTGTTAGCAGTGAGGAGCCTGCTTGGGATTCTCTCTCTGCCCCTCCCCTGGTGCTCTCTCTGTCTCTCTCAAAATAAATAAACTTAAAAAAAAACCTTTTGAAATAAAAACACAAAGCAGTCAACGTAGACCTATAGAATTTAAATACCTACCAGTTTGAGAGGAAAAGAGGCCAACTTGTTTCCAGCTTATTCTCAAGTACTAGAGTGAATGTGAGCCGATCAGCTGCCAAGCAGAAGGAGCTGTTCCAACTCTAATTTTAACATGCCACCTTGCATGGCTGTAAGAGTGGTTCCCACATACTTCAAAGAGATTATTTTGTATAAATAGAGACTTTTCCTACTTAACCAAGTGGGAAAGAATCATCATTAGGACTCCCCGCCACCCCCTCACCCCGCCCCCATCCCCACCAACCTGCAGCCATACAGCCCATTTGTATGGCTTCTGTACTCGCCATCACTGGACAGCACTTAGCTAGCTCACTGCGAAGGGTAACCACTTCTCTGCAGCTCTGGGTGTCCGTGAATCAATTTGTATTGAACCACTTTGTGTGACAATCCTTGGGGTATACTTGTATATTTTGGGTTATTTTGGTGCTAGCAAAGTGGAATGCTCTGGAGGGCAAAGTTAACATTGTTACCTTAGGCTGATTTATAGGACTTTTTCCTGGAAGGCCGAACTTGCAATGATTTCTCTTTAAAAATTTATTAAAAGATCAATTGTCCCCAATGAGTGGTCATGCCAGTAAGAAATAAGCACTGTTAAAGCATCCATGGAAAGGAGAATTGTGTTATAAATACAGTGAATCGCATCAAATGGCTGGTTTGTGGATGGCTCACGAGAATTGAGGTGAGCCCAGTGGGAGCTAGGACACAATCCTGATAGAAACTGTAAAAATGCTTGGATCTCCTTGTATTCTGTGAAATAATCATGTTGATGAGAAAATCTTGATCTGCATGCTATAAACTAAGGGAAGACCTAGTTTATAACTAATTTACAGAAGGGAGACCGAGCAGAGAGGGAAGGCACAGAAGGCTGGAGTTGGTTTTAAACAGGAATGGCTACTGTGATGCTAGAAGTCCATTTAGACTTTTTTTTTCTTTAATTTAGGTTTTCTGAAGCCTCTGTGGAAGTATGGTTTGAAAGAAAGTTGCAGACCCTGTCGAGTCTCTTCTTGTTTTCTTATTTTACTGTAGTATATTCTACCTCTAGTGTTTCAATGTGTTGATTTGATGCTGCTCTTGTAAGTTTGAGGTGGTACAAGGTAAAAGACTGAAATGAGTTGTATCTGTCAAAATTCCAGCACTTACCAATAGACTTCAAACAGACACTTGATTAAGAAATGACTCCTTGGGGGGTGCCTGGGTGGCTCAGTCGGTTGAGCATCCGACTTCGGCTCAGGTCATGATCTCGAGATTCATGGGTTCGAGCCCCGCATCGGGCTCTGTGGTGACAGCTCAGAGCCTGGAGCCGGCTTCAGATTCTGTGTCTCCCTCTGTCTCTGCCCCTCCCTTGCTCATGCTCTGTCTCTCTCTGTCTCAAAAATAAATACGAACGTTAAAAAAAAAAATTAAAAAATGGCTCCTTGGCATAGGCCGTGTCAACCAGTGGTTAGACACCTCAGCTTTGGGGCTGAAGCGGGTTTAAAATCTCAGCTCTGCCCTTCACTGACTTTCTGACTTAGGGCTTGTTGCTGAGCTTTTCAGCCTGTGTTCTCCTTGATAGAAATCCAAGTAATAATGCTTACCTTGTAGAGTGTTTTGAGGTTTAAATGCCTTGGTGTGTGCAAGTGTTAAAACACTTAGCAGGAGAAATGGCATTTAATACTGTGAATAATAACAGCTACAATTTACAAAGTAACTTTGCCTTCACTTGTCTATAGCAGAGAAGAAGATGAATTCTTTATGCAGTTATGAGGGTGGAGGTAATAAAATGTGGCCTTTACAATTAGGTGCCCAAATCACTGAAGATCCAAAAGGAACTGGCGAGAAGTAGTTTTATTTTGGCAGCTTCAGTTGCTAATTCTCTACCTTTCCCCACTAGGCTTAATATGCCATAAACTTACTTCCATATAGAAATGTTGCCTCTGGAGAAGGGAGTACTGGAGCTCTCTTTTACATCCAGAGGAAATAGTAGAGGAAGAAGTGGGGGGGGGCAGGTGGTAGTTTAAACACATTCTATTCTATAGTTTAATTCAAAATCACAACATTTTTAAATCTAGTATTCATCCTCTCATGGAGAGGAAGTTGCCATGTCTGGGATGGAGGAACCTTGTAGAGATTTTCTGAAAGATTTTCAGTTTTACTCTATAGTCAGTGCATTCCTGAGCACAGAATCCCACCGGACTCCTCAATGTGAAGAGATGCTATGGGGACCCCAGGGATTGTTTATCCTCTCCCTACCTGCAGCAATTAAGCGAGGAATCCATACTCTCGTAGAAAACCACTGAGAGTCCTTAAGGACTAGAGTTAATACTGTCCTTCCCTTGAGGTGATATAGTAACATCATCAGAAACAATAATTGCATTCATTTCCAAATGTAGGAGATGATAGTAGTTATATTGAATTGACTTGAACCACTTTTAATGCCATCAATGCCTCCATCAGCTTTGAGCAAGTACTGTCACTAATGTTGTATGTATTCATAGTGCCTGTAACTGAGACAGCCTCAGAATTTTCTCTGCCTTGTAAGTTTGAATTTGTATTAAGTACAGATAGGGGGGATTAAGTGTGTAAATCTCCTGGTTTAATAAGAATTTGCCTGAGGTCAGGTAGTCGTTTGGGCAGCACATAGACCAGAATTTCCCTGAGGTCAGTACAAAAGAAGGCATGCATATATATAAGTGGGGGGTACCATTTTCCTTCAACAGTTAAACAGTTGATCTAATTCAAGAAGACCTCAGTTTAGAAATGGGTTGCATTCTATGAGTTAGGAACTTAGAGGTATGGAATCCTAAAAGCATTTTTCCTGAAAAAAGTGTTCACCTGTTAGAGGGTAGGCTAGCCAAAAAAAATTCTCCATCCTCTCTACCCTGAGTCTTTGGCAAGGAAGTCCTGAGATCCTCTGTCCAAGCCATGAAATAGGCAAGAAGAGAGGTGGGCAGGAAACAGGGGAAGCCATTGAGTATAGACAGGGAACATCCAGTCTTAGGGTAGTAAAGTGGATGGTGGAAATGAAGGGCATCAAGTTCAGTGGAAACCATATTTTCTCACATAAGATTGTGAACAGATAGTACTGGAGAGCCTAGTGTTGATTTCTTGGGAAAATCCCTATCCATACAGTGATAGGAAAATACAACAGTGATCTTGATGGTGATGGCTTTAGCATAAGATACGAAGAGTGTTTGACACCGGGATGTTTCAGTAGTGAAGCTAAAGGTTGCCTCATCCAGAAAGGCCTTGTAGTTGCTCTGTACCTAATTTTTCTATAACTTTCTTAATGTCTGAAAAGTACAAACACATAAATATGAAAACTATCTTGTGTTGCCTTTTCTTACCTGTTTCTTTGGTACCAAGTCCTATGAGATTTGTCTATTCCAAGATAATTCATATATTCTAATTCTTCAGTGATGAGGAAGGGAGAGGAGAAAACATTGTTTGAAAGTGAAGCAAATCCTATATAGACAGGGGTGCTTCCGGTGATTAAAATTATGTCTGTTTGCTTATAGTCCACTTAATCTGTTAGGTTTAACGTGAAATATCTAAAATGTACTATACTGGAGGAGGCTATGAGAAAAAAGGAGTAATTCTTTATCATAATTAGCTAATGCTATAAAGCCATCTTATCCCCAACAGTATGCTAGTCTCTGCTGGAAGGAATGGGTTCATTGGTCATCTTTGGAAACTCACTAGAATGCTACCCATCCCGCGCCCCCCCCCCCCCATTTACATGGGAAAATCTATTCTCCTTTCCCATGGAGTGATTCATCCATACTGGCCCCAGTGGGCTAGTCGTGTGATTAAACCAAAAGGTTTGTGGATCTTTAATGCACGCGCAGTCTTTTTTTTTTTTTCTAGCAGATTGATGCCACAGAAATCGAACTATTAAAATAGTAAGTATGCAATTTTTCTTGTGAAAAGACGTTTTATGTTGATATTGTTTCATTTTTTAATATAGTAAGATACAACAACCAACACTGGTGTATGAACAGACATTTTGAACTGAATTCATTATCTTTTATTTTAGATTTATGTTGAAGTATTATTACTATTGAAAGTATTACAGTTACTTTCATGTGAGTTAAAACTCAGCTGTAACAATTCATTGACTAAATATTATGATGGTAGTCAACTTTCAGTTGGAAGTGTTAATTATTCACCTCATAATGCACTCATAAAAAAGATTTACCAACAGTCTCCTAGGAGTAGAAGGCATATTGTCTCTTGGCATATTTTACAAACAAGCTTTTCCTACACTCCCAGTGCAAGGTTATTACACTTTCTCTTCTGTGACACTCAGAAAGGCTGTAGATAATCACATAGGATTGGATTTGTCATATGTTAAAAAATGATGTATGTTTTTCTTTGACTTAACGGTCATGGGAGGCTTCATTTAATTGGCTTTATGGGTTAAAGAACATCTTGATTAAGCGATTATAAAGAAACAATATTTTCCTGAATATATGTACAATAAAATACATACATGTTAGGTTTTGATTTAATGGTCATTTAAAAAATATTCTAATTACTTAAAACTTAACAAGGAACAGTTTTATTAAGGTTTCAATTACAGGACATTTTTTTTTTTTTTTTAAAGATAGCACCAAAAGGGGAAAATAGGTTTTGGACTTCTCATCTACTCTCTGGGATAGTATTAGGAACTTGGAGTGCAGAGAAAAGGGTAGGGCAAGGGTCTCCATTTGTCTTGAATAGTCCTCCAGCAGTCAGATAGAGGTACGTGCTAGGGACAGAGACAACAAATTTCAATTCTAAAATTTCCATTGAAGTATGCTAGCTTTTCCTTTTCTTGACTCTAACAGTTAACATTTTTTTGTGGGGTTTCATTATTTAAATGCTGCTTCCTGGTTACTCAGTATATCCTTGAAAACTGTCTGCTTTGGGGCACCTGGGTGGCGCAGTCGGTTAAGCGTCCGACTTCAGCCAGGTCACGATCTCGCGGTCCGTGGGTTCGAGCCCCGCGTCGGGCTCTGGGCTGATGGCTCAGAGCCTGGAGCCTGTTTCCGATTCTGTGTCTCCCTCTCTCTCTGCCCCTCCCCCGTTCATGCTCTGTCTCTCTCTGTCCCAAAAATAAATAAAAAACGTTGAAAAAAAATTTAAAAAAAAAGAAAGCTGTCTGCTTAAACTTATTAATATCAGACAATCACTGTAATGATCCTTCTTAATTTTTTTGAGCTTTTTTGTCTTTATTTTTTTCTGAGATTACTCATGTTTGTGGTTTTTTTCTTGATTTTTTTTTAAAATTGTTTTTTCTAATGATTTTTTTTTAAGTGAACATACTACTTGGTTGAAAGTTCTTAATTGTCTCTACTCAGCTCCACTGATGCTATTTACTTTCATTTCCTAACTTTGAAATCTATCATTTCGTTTGATTACAACCCCTGTCCTATTATATGTGAAGCCCTCTGCTTTCCAATGTGGTCTACATATTTACCTTGTTTTTCTCTTCTTTCATTAGTGACTACAGGTTTTTCTTTTTCCTCTAGTGTTTGATTTTGTATGTTTGGCATAACTACCATCTTTTTATCTGTTAATTAAAGGTGTAACACCCATTTGGCTTTATTTAGGACAGTCTACCTATTTCGTCCAGTTGTGATGCAACCATCTTGTGTCTCAGGGTCCTAAATGACACACACTAGTCTCACTACTATGAAGCAGAGTCTTCTATTCTTTTTTCATAAAATAGGGACATTTCTAGGCCTTTGGGTCTTGCTGTGGCTAGCAAGCAAAACTGGGGTAATAGAGTCTGGCCTTGTTTTCGTAGTACCAGTACATAAACAGACTTGGTTGCTCCTAATGACCAATGTTACCACATTTTCCTATTACTGTTACTATGATGGCTTCTTAGGATCAGGGTTTGGAATTCCTGTGGGGCTTAATATCTCAGAAAGATTAAGAATATAGTTAGGATGTTTGTTACTGAGTTGGGATTTCAGTTGTAAAGAAAGGAATGGCAAAAAAAAAGCATATCCGCAATAAAAGAAACAATAACAAGTAAATGTTATCAACTATAATTCCTTAAAATCTGATACGTAAATTGATAAATCCTTTTGCCACTTTGTACCGAGTATCCTTGATTCTAATCTAAAATGAACTCTTACATTTGACCTTGGATGATTGCTTGTCATGTTGTTCTAACCCTTTTTGATGAAATCCAACCTACCCATCTCTTCTATCTTACTATGTAACCTCTCCTTTTGGTATGGCCTAGTGTATATAGGCATTCATCTGGGGTTATTCCAAAGGTCAGAGAAATTGCAAAGGTGGTTTGTCACTTTTCTAATTTGCTAATCTCCCATGCATTGCACAAGATTCTAGCATCACCTAGGAACAGAGCCCAAGGGATGGGGCCAGGGCCTCAATTTGAGTTGTCTCATAATAGTTAAACTGCAGGTACAGCTAGGTCCATGCTCGGGACAAAGCCAACTATTTGCAATTTCAGTAGGAGTGGGAAAAGCACTACACCTGGCGTGGGAACTTGGATAAAATGGTTAGCACTATAATTCCTTCCATAAAATAAAAATTTTTAGTATATATAAAATATAGTTTTAATATAAATATTTTAATATGTATTAAAATTACAGTTTAAGCCCAATGTTTCTCCCAGAATAAAGGTAAATTTAACTTACTGTGTGTTAATTTGTACAGGATGCTTGTTTTCTGATAATGTAACTTAATCATGAGGGAACAAAAAAGGCTAATGGCTTCACTGCAAATGATCAAATTAAAGCTATGAAGTCGTATGTACATCACCTCCCCGCGATGCAGGTTTTTTAAATCTATTTTTGTTCAAAAGATTAATTGAAAATTCATATTTGGTGAACTGTTTTAAAGTTAGAAATAATAGGTTTCTGATAATAAATATCAGAAATAGTTTTTCATAAGAAACATTTAGAAGAACTCAGGACTCTGTGTTCATAATTGTTGAGGGAATGCCTTTCTGAAAGCTTTTAATGGATATAGTCCTTAGGAAATACAATTACAGAGATCTAAAAAAACCAGTGATTTTATAGAATTTTGGAATTGTCCTTTTATTTCAAGCTGGAAGAAAAGTCGTTAATGTAAGCGTTGGGGCATTAAACAAATGACAGCGGAGTTCCAGATGACCATCAAAGTGACATTTACAATATTCCTAGTCTGACTTTACAATCCTTGAGTTTAAATCACTGTAAAGTTGCAGGCTGTGCAATGTGTTTCATACCTTTTAGTGGTTGAAAGGTAGGAGTGCAGTATGTGTGTGGTCTGAGTTTTTGTGGACGTGATCTGCATTTAATCTGGGGAAATTAATTCCCTAAGCTGCTGGCAGGCAGCATGTACTTGTTAATTATTCAGGTGGATGACAAATGCAGAGCAGAGGTTCTCGCAAAGACAAAGTTTGTATGATGCGTGTTTAGTAACTGATAGGCCTGACATTCAGTGGTGTCTTATTCAGTGCTAATCCTAATAAGCTGCCTGGTGAGATGAACGCCTTTCCTCCTATCCTCTGCAGAGAAAACAGAGATCTGAAAGAACTTCATTATGGCGATAAATCCTGTGCTTCATGGTCTTCTTGGTGAAAAGGTAACTTGTCCCGATGAGTAACAGCAGAAAGTCAGGATGCTGGTGTGATAACAAGTCCTAAAGCAAATAAACCTTCCCATCAAGGCATGGCCATCTTCTGTGTTCTCTGGTGAAGGTGACTGCAGCTTAATTTTGTGCATGTAGTGTACATAGAGTGTAGACCTTCAAATTCAGTAGCATACCACTGACAGTACGATAGTTGGTTCAGAGTTTCAAGTGGAGGGGAACCTCACCCCTGCCCCCTTCTAATCTAAGGTGATTAGGTTTAGGAAGGCTTTCATATATTTCTATGCTGATAGGTTTTGTTAGTATGGAAAGATTGCCCGTGGGGATCATAGAGTTACCTTTCTAAAACTCTGAGACCTGGCTTTCTCTCTCAAGCTGCACTCTTTCTGTCACCGTTAAGTAAAATGTATACAGAATTGATTGGATCAGCTAGAAAGTACTGCTTGGCCAATTCTTAAACATTAGTTGTCATGACTATATTTAAATCGTCCGCTCTAGTTTGCCTCTTCTTAAATCTTCAGGCTTGATTGATGCAATGCCAAATCGTAATTTAGCTAAGCCAATTCAGTTATAAAAAACTGAAGCTAGTTTGTAGACACAAGAGAGAGACAACCTGTTTGGTGAGAACCATAAGCAGGTTGAGCACTGAACCATGAATCGATAGCTCAGTCTTGTCATTACTTAAAATTGTGAGCTTGTACATGTGACTTAGCTTCTCTGGGCCCAGTTTCCTTCTGTGGGAAATGATACAGTTGAACTCAATATGTAGTCTTCATTTCTATGGTATTACTTTACTTTTTTTTGGCATTGTGAGTATATACCCATAATCTGACATTTTAGATAGGCAGTCTTTAGGAACAAGAGTTTTTGTTAGTTTCTGTATGTGTGTATGCCAGGCAGAATATTTAGGTTGACGTTCCATGAAGGTCACTCAAGACCATGAAAGCCTCCTCAGTGGCACCTCTAAGTTTTAGCTCTGCAACTTGTTCTTTTAGTGTTGGAGTGTTTGATTCACTACTGAGTGAGATTTTATTTTTTTTTAATTTTTTTTTTCAACGTTTATTTTATTTTTGGGACAGAGAGAGACAGAGCATGAACCGGGGGAAGGGCAGAGAGAGAGGGAGACACAGAATCGGAAACAGGCTCCAGGCTCTGAGCCATCAGCCCAGAGCCCGACGCGGGACTCGAACTCACAGACCGCGAGATCGTGACCTGGCTGAAGTCGGACGCTTAACCGACTGCGCCACCCAGGCGCCCCCTGAGTGATATTTTAAATGTCATTTTGATAGTTATCTGGAACTCTCTTCTCACCTGTTTCATGTCTCAACATAGATATTAACTACTTTTCTGCCACTTGATCTAGATTCTAAAAATGGTAATTCCTGAATGTAATAACGAACACATTAATCCAGAAATTAAAACACACCGGCACTCAGAAGACCTGTTCAGAGCCCTTTTAAGTTATTTACCTTTTCACTCCGGTAGTAATTTCATCTTCTAACGCCATAGATCAGTTGGTTTTTTCTCTTTTTGAACTTTATATAAATGGAATCCTACAGTATGCCTTCTTTTATGTCTGACTTGTTTTACTCAACATTATGTTGGTGAGATGAGTTGTATGCTTGTATCATCATAGTGGTTCATTCTTCTTGCTGTACAGGGTTTGGTGTTAAGAATGTACCACAGTTGGGGTCCTTGGTGGCTCAGTTGTTTGAGTGTCCAACTTTGACTCAAGTCATGATCTCATGGTTTGTGAGTTCGAGTCCTGAGTTGGGCTCTGTGCTGACAGCTCAGAGCCTGGAGCCTGCTTCGATTTCTGTGTCTGCCTCTCTCTCTGCCCCTCCCCTGCTCATGCTTTGTCTCTCAAAAATGAATAAATGTTAAAAATGTACCACAGTTTACTAACATTGCTATGGGTGAACATTTCAACTCTTACTAATAGTGTAGATATTAACTTTGTTCGTGTCTTTGTCATGTATTCATTTCTGCTGGATGTACATATATCTGGATGCATACTTGATTAGTTTTAGGCTTTGTATATGTTTATCTTTGGTAGATGCTGCTAGTTTTCCAAAGTGGCTATACCAAATTACACACCCATTAGCAATATATGTGAATTGCAGTGGCTCCTTATCTTTGCCAACACTTTTTATCGGTCATATGTATATTATATATGATATATATTTAATAACTATAATTATTGAGAGCGCACATGCTCGAGTGGGGGGAAGGGCAGAGGGAGGGAGAGATAGAGAGAGAGAGGGAGAGAGGGGGAATACGAATATGAATCTCAAGCAGGTTCCATGCCCAACACGGAGCCTGATGTGGGGCTTGATCTTATGAAGTATTAAGATCATGAACTGAGCTGAAATCGGGAGTTCAACACAGAACTGACTGAGCCACCCAGGTGCCCCTCTGCCTTCCATTTTTATCCATTCTGGTGGATGTGTGATTTTAATTGTGATTGAGTGATAAGTGAAGTTGAATACAGTTGTTGAGGTTTAGTGATCATTTAGTATTCACTTTTGTGTTTTCAAGTGTTTTTGCCCAATTATCTCTTGGGTTATCTGTCTCTTTGATTAATTTGTAGGAGTTACTTATGTATTTCAGATAAAAATCTCCTTGCTACATAAAAATATCCCCTCTCCCTCTGAATCTTTTTATTCTTTTAATTTTTTCTATAAATAAAGAGAAATTCTTTAATATTTGAGGTTTATTTATTTTCTATATAGAAACATTTATGACCTATTTAAGAGGTCTGCCTACTCTAGTGTCCTAAAAATGTTTACATGTATTTTCTTCAAATATTTAGATCTTCAGCGTATCTGGAATTACTGTTTGTGGATGGCATGAAGTTGAGATGTATGAGTATCTAAATAGTCTAGTACCCTTTATTTAGCTGGCATTAGCTTACTCCCACTTGAAGAAGTATTTCATTAATTACAAATTAGGTTACCATATGTGTGGGCCCAACATCCATTTTAATTTCCGTATTTTACAGTCAATTTTCTCCACATTCAGTATGGGTTTATAGGGAGTCTATTTATAAATTGTGGCCATTTGACTGATCTGAAGATGATAATGGCAATGATAATGGTGAGCTATCTGATGGACTACCGACTTTGAGGTAGTATCATACTGGACAGTTAGCCTAATTTATTTTTTAAAGAAATGAGACTTGAGGCACCTGGGTGGCTCAGACGGTTAAACATCTGACTCCTGGTTTTGGCTCAGGTCATGATCTCACAGTTAGTGAGATCGAGCCTCCTGTCAAGCTCTGCACTGACAGTTCGAAGCCTGCTTGGGATATTCTGTCTCTCTGTCTCTCTCTCTTACTCTCAAAATAAATAAAAAAATAAAACATTAAAAAATCAAGAAACAAGACTCAAAGTTACAGAGCTAGTAAATACCAAATGTGTATTCTACTCAAGTTCTAATTTCAAGCTATAATTATTCCTGTATTGTACTAATTTAAGAGTACATTATCAGGGCCACCTGACTGGCTCAGTCAGTGGGAAATGCAATTTTTAAATTTTTGTTAAAGTTTGAGAGTGAGAGAAAGAGAATCCCAAGCAGGCTCTGCACTGTCAGCAGGGAGCCTGATGTGGACTTGAACTCAAAAACTTCAAGTTCATGACCTGAGCTGAAATCAAGAGTCAGACACTTAACCAACTGAGCCACCCAGGTGTCCGACTGGGGCATGAGACTTTTGATCTTGTGGCTATGACTGTGAGCCCCATGTTGAGTGTAGAGATAATGTACTTTTTTTTAAGATTTTATTTTTAAGGAAAGACTAGCTTTATACAATCTAAGTTAAATCTCTCTAATTCTTAAAAAGCAAGAGAACAAAACCAGTGTAGGTAAATTATGAAAAGCCTACTGTAATAATTTGGTAGACACAGGTTAAAGCTCTAAACTGAGGCTGATTGGGAAGTAGAATCAGTAAAGCCGAATACGTTTGCGTCAGTGTCCCCTTTCCCTCGAGAGTGATTGGACATGAACGCTGACATTAACTGCAGCTTTGTTCATTCTTGAAATTGTCTGAGACCAAAACCAATGGGGTTTTGGTGTGCGCTGCACAATGGCACCCAGCTAAGGGGGTACTTAGAGGGAACTGAAATTTAGTCCACATTCCAGTAGCCAAGCCGTGCACTCCTGATGCTAAGAAGGAACCTTGGAAGACCTTGTCTAATGTAAACAAAATCTTGGGGCGCCTGGGCGGCTCAGTTGGTTAAGCGTCCGACTTCGGCTCAGGTCATGATCTCATGGTCCGTGAGTTCGAGCCCCGCGTCGGGCTCTGTGCTGACAGCTCAGAGCCTGGAGCCTGTTTCTGATTCTGTGTCTCCCTCTCTCTCTGACCGCCCCCCCCCCCCGTTCATGCTCTGTCTCTCTCTGTCTCAAAAATAAACATTAAAAAAAAAATTAAGAAAAAAAAATCTCAGGCAGGCAATGTTGGCCCAAGTCAGCTCTCATCCTGAAGTTGTACCTGGGACAATGGAGGGTTCCCAAGGGAGGCCTCGGACAGCCCGCTCCTCTCTGAGCCTGTAGCATGTGCTGCTGGCCTGTGAACAAGGGCACCTCTCCTGCTTGGTTCCACTGTGACTGAGCTCAGCCTTGGCGGGTGCTGTAGTAGGAATAAGCATCATTGATGTACTAAATTTGAGGACATAGACTTAAAAATCAAAGTTCTGGACAACTTAGTATTACCACCTTTGCATATTTTTACGTACCAGGGAAATTCAGCATGTATTTCCAGAACCCAAGGACTACCGTATCCATTCCATGGCCTCTCTGAATCTTAGGTTCAGAACCCCGGCTTTAATACTCTGCATTACATGTAATAAAGGAAAAATGGAGTTTTAATATAAAGAAGTAGAACTAGGAATTGGTTATACTTAGAGTTTAAACGTGTTTTGTTTTATTTCATTTTTATTTTTTTAATTTATCAATTTTAATTTTTAAATTTAAGAGACAGAGCATGCGACAGAGAGGATGAGAATCCTACTCAGCATGCGGCCCGACATGGGTCTCAATCCCATGACCCTGGGATCATGACCTGAACCTCAGAGCATGCTTTGTCTGTTTTCAAGAAACTTTCTTCTGTAAAGGAAAAATACTTAGGGGCTCTCTCTTCGTGTCACAGTAAGTAAATAAACTTAAAAAAAAAAAAAAAAAGAAAAATCCTTAAATGATAACTAAATAGTATTTAAAATTTGCTCAGGAACTACACTTGAAGAGGACCATGTATAGTACAAGGATGCATAAAGTTATATAAGATGTTTAACCCAGGTAATAGTTGGAGGTCTGTTATAGGGGAAAAGCAAACCAGGAAGAGGTGATATTATTAAATAATGTACTTAAACATACAGCTATCGAAGTATCTAACAATAACCAATTTCACAGTGTTTGAATAGGGAAAATCACTAGCAGGACCATGCCTTTACTTGGCTTATACTCTTACATGCTTGTCTTTGTAACTACTGGGCTCCAAACTGAAGGGAGGGTGGTGAGGAGAAGGGAAATACTCCACTGAGGAAATGGTGGGGTTTCTAAAACCTGAGTTTCCCCCCGTTTTTTTTAATAGAAAAATACTGAACATGTTTTGGTTTATGAGTAACTTACTCTATTGAGGACCTCTAGATATTTTGACACAAGTTTATGTAGCCCCCCAAATTACAGAACTGGCCTAACTCACTTTTTTGCCTCTGTGAAATGTCTGGGGTGGTCAGTGCTCTTGATGATTCTTTGTTCTGGGTTCAGAAAGGAATAATCTTATTTACAAATGATCACCCATGTCCTTGCTAATGAGACATTTTAAACATTGTGAACTGAGAGTAATACTGGGAAAGTAGGTATTCCTATGGTGAACAATCACCTCTGCTTTGAACCACCAATGTTATCTCTTCTGGAATTTAAGGTAAAAAGTTGCAGTAGAGAGGCTTTTTGCTGATCCATTAATTAATTGAGCCATTCTTAGAAATTTTAGTCATGACTATTTTAAGACTTACTTTTACCTAGCAAAGAAGCAGCATTCTGAGCTATGTAAATAATTGACATCTACAGAGCCCATCATTTCTTAAGGTACGTGATACATACTGGCATCTATTGCTTTATTCGTAATAGAAAATGTACTTCGACAGTTGTAGCTACATTTATATTGCAAGGGGGTAACATGAAACTTTTGGTTAGCTGTTACCTATTTTCTCATTCAATAGTAATTTAAAAAGATAATTCTAATTTGAGAATCTAATTTAGAGAAAAATTCATATTTGTGAAGTTAGCTGGAAGACAGCCCGAATTAGTAAAAGTTCTGGAACATACATTACTCCTAATGCATGTCTACATCCCGTGATCTAAATTTTTACAGGATAAGCAATTAGCTTCAGTTTTAATAAAAGTGGGAATTTATTTTTAATTTTGCTAGAAAACCAGCCTCAAATTCTAGTCTCTGCGGTTTGTGCTGTTATGTTTCAAGTCGTTGAGTTTCTGCTTTTGATTATAAATGGGTGCCTCCAACGTGTGGGAATATATCGTTCTCTATGAAGGTAAATGTTGAGCTTGATATATTTTATCACATTATTACATAATGCGAGGCTGAACTTAAAACAGCCCTGAATTCTCAATTATTCTGATTTACTGGATTCTTTATTACATTTGAAGGGTCATCAGTAAGGTAATAAATTGTAATGCAGTGTTGCTAGTTAGAAGAGTATTGAGGATCATGTGACTAGTTCTTTATAAAACAGCTAGACTCCAAAACAATTTCACCAAACTTATAGGTGCACACACACCTGTAAGCAAGCACATGCACAAGCATACATATACACGTGCACATGGTGATATCTAATACATGAACATTTCTAAATGTGTGCCAATTGAAGCCTTGTTTAGTTTCTTTTCTATTTTAAAAATGGCCTCTAATAGAAGTAACTGTTAACTTGTTACTGGGCCTGTTGGTTAGCAGGGTTCATTAAAAAGGAAAAGCTATGGGAGCGCCTGTGCTCAGTTGGTTAAGCGTCTGACTTTGGCTTAGGTCATGATCTCGCAGTTCGTGAGTTCGAGCCCTGCGATGGGCTCTGTGCTGATGGCTAAGAGCCTGGAAGCTGGTTCAGATTCTGTGTCTCCCTCTCTCTCTCTCTGCCCCCCCCACTCCCCCCCTTTCAAAAATAAGCATTAAAATTGTTTTAAAAAAGGAAAAGCTATAAATACTTAAGACTGAAATACATGTAATTTAGAGGAAGAGAGCATGGATGTATTTTAAACAAGTATATTCAGGGAGTATCATATGAACAACAATAACTTAAAATAGTAAAACCTGAAGAAAAAGTGCCGCACGGTGGTTTGTTGATAGTACAAATAGCAATTGAAGTATTTTTAAAGGTTTTAAAAATTGGATTTTTAAACCTGTGTGTACTGTTAGAAATTCCCAAAGTAGTTGCCTCATCATAGGAAGGGGGTGGACTGATCAGGTATAGGAAGCATGTTGGTGGTTGAGCCTGCTGACCCTCTAGTGAAAGAAATACCTAGAATTAGTCTCAGAGTAACATTTTGGAATTCGGGCCAATAACATCTACTTCTGTAGTTTAGATTATTATGCTTCATGTGACCAAATTTCTGTCCCTGTCCCCATTATATGTCCTCAGTGTCAGACCTCATGATCCAACATTCTGTTGCTCACAAATGTCCAGTAGTTCCAAATGACTTGGACTCCTAAACTGAACTCTGTAGCTCCCACTAAAACCCGTTCCTCTTCCCTGTTCTCTCTTTAAACATATGGCGTCACTATTAACCCAATTCACAAGCCATAAACTGAGGCATTATTGTTGGTGCTTCCATTTCCATTCTCTGCCCCATGTTCAATCAGGTACCTCCTAACACTTTTCGGATCTGGACAGCTCTCCATTCCCTCTCCCATAACCCATCACAGCCACCATCGTCTCTTGCCTGAATCAGTCTCTTAATTGTTCCCCTTCCTCCAGTTCGGCCCAGCCCTATTCAAATCCATTTTCCATACGGTCATCTGCTGTTAGGACTTTACTGTGGACAGGTTTATCAGGTTGTTTCCCACTTTGACAACAAACAAAAACTAGCTAGGGGTAGAACACAGTGCATGAGTGCGGGTGGTGTTGGGACCGGAGAGAGGATCAGGAAAACCCACCTTGCCACACAGAACCATATACACTAGTGGTTGAGTGTTGTGACTCATTAGAACAACTAGGTTCAGATCATGGATCTGTTAAGCTTGTGGCTGTGAACACCTTGCTTAACCTTTGGGGAAACTTCTTCATTTGTAAGATGGAGATAAAGTAGAAACTAATTTATAGAGCTGCTTAGAGGACTAAGTGAATAATTATGTAAAATATCTGGCATACCCAAAAAGTCCCCTATAAATGTTAGCTATTCTCGGGGCACCTGGATGGTTCATTTGGGCGTCCAACTTCTGCTCGGGTCATGATCTCACTGTTGGTTGAGTTCAAGCTCCGCATCAGGCTGTGCTGACAGCTCAGAGGCTGGAGCCTGCTTCAGATTCTGTGTCTTGTTCTGTCTCTGCCCCTCCCCCACTCATGCTGTGTCTCTCTCTGTCTCTCAAAAATAAATGAATGTAAAAAAATAAAAAATAAATTTAAATGTTAGCTACTCCTACTATTTTTATTGGATACTCTATAGGAGAGAGTTAAGGCAACACCGCAAGACCCCAGACTAGCCAAACCGGAAGGATGCAACATACAATAAAGCCTCTGCTGCCAGCACAGTGAAGAGGGGGAATGTGGGAAGGGGGGAAGGAGGCCCAGGCCTATGGAAGTGGCTGGCTCCTGAGGTTGTACCCTTAAGAGCATTTCCCAGATAAGGTCTGATTCAAATGAAAAGAAGGAAAACTTAGTTGAAGGGGTGGTTCTGGTTCTTCTTCCCGCCCCCAATCTGATTTATTAAGGTAATTGCTTAATTTTCCCATTTTTGTGTGTGCGTGCCGACAGCTATTTTTGCATGTCACGTTGTTACGTTTCAGAGTAGCAGTCTGCAGGCCTTGTGTCTACTTCATTTAGTTACTTAAAAATGGACATATTTTTATCCTAAACAATAGGATGGTTCAAATTTCAGCTGAATGGGGTGCCTGGGTGGCTCAGTTGATCATCCAACTCTTTTTTTTTTTTAATTTTTTTTAGTGTTTCCTTTGAGGGGGAGGGGCAGAGAAAGAGAGACAGAGAGAGAGAGAGAGAGGGGGGGAGAGAGAGAGAGAGAGAGAGAGAGAGAGAGAGGGAGGGAGGGAGGGAGGGAGACACAGAATCTGAAGCAGATTCCAGGCTCTGAGCTGTCAGCATAGAGCCTGACTTGGGGCTAGAACTCACAAGCCGTGAGATCATGACTTCAGCTGAAATGAGACGCTTAACCGACCGAGCCATCCAGGTGCCCCGAGCATTGGACTCTTGATTTCAGCTCACATCATGATTACAGGGTTTTAGGATTGAGCCCGTGTTGCGCTCTATCCTGACAGCATGGCGATTGCTTGGGATTCTCTGTCTTCCTTTCCCTCTGCCCCTGTCTCCTGCTCACATGTGTTCCCTCCCCCTCTCTCTCTCTCTCTCTCTCTCTTTCTCTCTCTCTCTCTCTCTCTGTCTCTATCTTTCAAAATATTAAAAAAAATTAAAAAAGAAATTTTAGCTAGAAGAACATCTCCAATGTGTGGTGAAAAACATGTTCCGTGTATGAAAATTTGGTTAAAATTCTGGAGATATGATGTGGCTTCTGTATGCCCTGATTCAGTGAGTGGTCCTGAAAATCAGGCTCTAGTGATACACGGTACCCTCTTCCACCTGTACCTCTGGCCTGGTTCATCTCAGGGTACTCTGTTGGCCCCAGAAAAGGAGCTTGTTTCCCCGTGCATATTTGCTAATGCTCTTTCCGTCTGGGGACTTGGCCATAGGTTAGTAGAGTTCCTGATGCTAGTACTTTCCCACGAGTGTTTGCGGTCACAGAACCTACTCGTGGATCTTTTCTTGGCTACACCAGGATTGGTCATGACATGACCTGACAGCTTGGCCCTTGTGCTCTGCATAGTTACTATCAACCTTGAACACAGTGCTGTTCTATATGGTATTCCAGGGCCTGGTTTACCTCTGTATTACTGCAGAGTTGAATTTGTCCTGTATGTTTATGCTTTGACAACTTTCATGTCCTTGGGGTTAAAAGGTGCTAAATACCATTTCTAGTATGATCAGTTGTAGAGAAATAGCATCCTTGAAGATACTGCCAAAGAGCAGTTGGCAAGATTTATTTGCACTGTGAAATTTTAATTGCCTTAGCTTTCGACTTTAAAGTTTTATTTTGAGGTCAGCCCTGCTTCGTCATGGAAGAGCAGAGACTTGGCTGTGTTGAGAGTGATTGGACGGGAACAGAGTTGCAGTAGCATCATCTAGAGATAGGTTCCAACACATGTGGGCAGAAACAAAGGATGTTTTTTTCTCCAGAAAGTATTTTGTGTTTGCTGGGGAGAGGGGAATAATGATGGTCCTATTTACACTTTTTCGAGAAAGGCTATGTCTTCGGATCTCCGTGAGGGAGAAGTTTCAGCTGGGGCAGTATTGGGCAGAAAGCTCTTATGTGGCAAAAGGAAGAGAGCGGGGACATTGCATGAAGAAAAGGAAAACTCTCCAAAATTTAAATAAACTGTTGATGAGAAGAGCTCACATTTACCCCTAAAACCTTACGGAATCTGCCTTGAAGAAACACAAAATGCAAAAAGCAAAAGTGTATAACAGTATAAAAAATCGATACGGCTCTCCAGCTACATTGCAGACTCACTGTAATGTTGAACATTGCATCTCCGTGTACGGTGAGTTCATTTCTGTAAATATCAGAAGGACCTTGTTCTAACACTTTCACTTATAACAAGGTCCTTGAGAACCCCATAGAGTAGAGCATTACAGTATAGCTTTAGTATCATTCTAAAAATTTATTGATGTGTCCAAGTGATTTTTTTTGTAAGTCTTGAGCTTGTTTTCCTCCCTTACTTGTTCTCCTTCAGAGGGTGATTCCTTTTTAGTTCACATGGGTAAAAGTCCGTAAGTTGCTGCATTTGTGATTAATTCTATTTGAAATTCCTTTTCAGCCACACCGTTGTGAGTTATAGAAATTTTATGTGCAGTGAACTTGTTAAAAAGAAGCCGGATATTTTCTGTGGCTCTTTTATTTTTAAAAGCTGCAGAACATTTTAGGGCAAACATCTTACCTTTTGAGAAAACATGAAATAAAAATACGTTAGGCAGAAGAAGCCAGCGTGGAATGTTAGTTGTCTGTGTGCCTCTACTGAGATTGTGTTGAATGCCAGTTGGCCAGATTCAAGAACATTTAGATGTTGTTTCTGAGAGGAAGCAGTGCATGGCCATAAGCCACATTAAGTTCATTAGGTGCAATTGCTACATGACACAGTTAATATGGTGACAGAAATAAACTCTTCAGTGACTCAATTCTAGTGGCACCAATTTTAACCAATTTATCAGACAATTGAGTATGTTTTGCAGTTGGGATGGATCTTAAAAAATATGGTGCCCATTTTCTTGTTTGGTTTATTTGACTTTGTAGACACAGCTCAGTTTATGAAGATGAAGATATGTATTCACTAAGCATGTAAGCATTGATAATGAGGGTTGGTCTGTTAACTGGTGCTTGAGGGAGGTTTTACTAATGAAACTAGAATGCATCTAGAAGGTGTTTATGGGAAAGCATCCAGTGTATCTTGCAGAAGTGTGTGTGTGTGTGTGTGTGTGTGTATGCATTTCAGTAATCTATTTTTATAAGAAATAGAAAGGTTAAAAATCACCCGTTATATTGGGACGCCTGGGTGGCTCAGTCGTTGGAGCGACCGGCTTCGGCTCAGGTCATGATCTCACGGTTTGTGGGTTTGAGCCCTGTGTTGGGCTCTGTGCTGACAGCTCAGAGCCTGGAGCCTGCTTTGGATTCTGTGTCTCCCTCTCTTTTTTGTTCATCCCCCACTGGTGCTCTGTCTCTCTCTCTCTCAAAACTACACATTAAAAAAAATCACTAATTATAACATATAAAACAGGTTGTAGTCATGTTTTTAAATGATTAAATGAAAATCTATAATTATATTTGCAAATAATCACATCACCTATATAACTGACAATACAGTCTTTCTACACTTTATCTCAGGCATGTTAAATTTCATTTAAAAAAACGCATAAGTTAGGACTCTTAATCCATTTTAAGGCTGAGAAAACTGAATGAGAGCAGTGTAGTAGGAAATAAAGCAAAGAACTACCACAGTAGTGATGGTTCACATAATCTGACCTTTCTGTTGTCCACATCGATGCCTTGAATAGCAACGTGTTCAGTTCTGAACTCCCTTCGATGTTCTAAACTGTGTATCTGGCTACAGATTACGATCTGGCTTTAACACTTTGAGCTAGATTACATAGATTGTTAAAACACAGCAAAAACTACTCTTAGTTAGAATGACTTAGGCAACAGTAGATAATATGCAGATAAATTGCAGGATCAAGCTTAGTGTTAATTAGTCCCAAGTCTGTTCCAGTTGTAGCAATTGGTGCTATGTTAATAATGCATGCATGGGTGTTGAACACATATAATTTATGGAGAATTTTGATTAAAAAAATATGCTCCTGGAAAAACAAAATCAAATCTTAAAGAAATAGTCTAGCAAGGACATGGGTCAGACTGATGAGTCTTTGCTAGTCTGACTATTGTCTTTCAAGATTATGCCTATTAAAGAATAGATTAGATGGGGAGAAATGTCCTTTGCTGCTTCTTGGAAGCTTGATATCAGGGATATATCAGCTGTATTGCCTGTGATACTGGAATAGTTACACAAAATAAAGTCAAAGTTGGATACCAGCTTTCTTTAAGCACAGTACATTCTGGAGCTAGGAAGCCTAGAATGAGTGGTCTCTTCATATCTTTGCTGTGATCAAAGTTCCAAATTTTTTTTGAAGACATTTCTTTATACTGATATACAAACACAATTATCCAAAATAGACTTTCCCTTCCCCTTTGTAAAATTTTGGAAATGATTATGTAAGAAAATAAAAGGCAGTCTTAGTTTCTAAAGAACTGGGCATCATTTTCAAGGGACTATGTTTATCCTTAAGTCTCTAGTTCGGGGAATGATTACTAAGGTCGTCCCAAGGATAATAGCACCAGTTGAAAAGAAGTCTGTTGATACTTAAAGTGCTGCCCAATGGCGCTTGTCAGCTCACATCCAAGTGGGTTCACACCCCACGTGGGTTCATCCCATGTGTGGGAGCCAGGATGATTGTAACTGGGCTAAAGTGACATTTTCAGGATTGTTATGTATCACAAGTTGTGTTGATGAAAATAAATAGATAAATAAAAAGGGGAAACAAATAGCAAATCATTAGTTTCAGTGGTTGAACCTTTTGGAAGATGAGGAATATGACTGTGTCTCAGACTGCCACAAGGTAACTCCTCTAAAATGAGAAAAGCTGTTAGTTTAAGCACAAGGTAATGATAATATTTTATTAGAAGTGATGACAGAGTTGAATATGAAATTTGTTTTTACTGTGCATGCTAACCAATATGAACATCTAGTCATGAACACAATTAACAAACCATAAAGGTGACAACTTTTTAGAGATGGGTGTTGTGGCATTTTCCTGACTAGAATCCCTTAGATTATATTCCCAGGCACTTGAATTTATTTTTATTATTTTTGACTTGAGAGAGAGAGAAAGTGAGTGTATGAGTGGAGCAGAGGGGCAGAGGGAGAGAGAGAGAATCTGAAGCAGGCTATAAGCTCAGTGAGGAGCCTGACACAAGGCTCGATCCTACGACCCTGGGATCATGACCTGAGCTGAAATCAAGAGTCAGACTCTGAACCGACTGAGTCACCTAGGTGCCCCTCCAGGCACTGGAATTTAAGGAAAAGTTCTCCCAACAGTTTTCTCAGGAGTGTGAAGTGCTGAATTACTCATTTTCTGTATTTTACTCATATTAGCTAAAGGATTTTCAACAAACCTTTGTGTGTGTGTATGTGTGGAAAACATGGACAAATTATTTTTCAATGCCATAAAACCTTTGACTTGAGAGTAAACGTACTGCCTCCAGATTTTGCAAACATGGGGTCTTTGGTGCCTTCCACACATTAAAAAGGAGGGATTCATGGGTGAGAAAAAATCGTGATCAACAATTTTTAGATTGTTCTATTTCCAGAAAATAATTACAGAAGGCAGATATTAACCATCTGCTTACCTCAAGACTGATATACAGGAAGTCTAAACGACTGGCATCAGTTCACACAATAAAATAATACAAAACCAAGAATACCATACAACTTCCTAATACTTCATTTCTGGGCGCTACTGAACCAGATAGACTTTCTCCCTTAATACGAAGAAGAAAATGAATCTCTTAAAGTGATCTATCTGAAAATAAATGTGTGTGGGTGTGTCCATATGTGTGCACATTGGTTTCTTCTATCTTCAGGAGTGGGTTGAGGGCCCTTTGGCTATCACTGGAGTTGGAGTGGCATTGGCCATTGTATAGTCAGTTTCTCTGGTGCCTCTGGGCAAGGTGAAGGCTGCTGGTGGGTGTTCCCTATTTACCAAGAGGGAGCTGGGGAGTTAAGTAGGCCTCCTTCTGAACTAGAGTCTTGACCACGGGATCCCTCCAGTTACTTTCTTGCTGTCACCAGGCCGAACAATCCAATGACCAAGTTAGATACGCAACTATAGCTTCATGCAGTATGAACAAATGTGTTTTCTATCAAGTGGTCGAGGGTTAAAAAGAGATGTTTACAGGATAGCAAACTGGCTTCCCATGTTATTTCCCAGTTTTCTTATATCAACACTTCTTGAGATTGAACCTTTTTCTCCAGGTACTGTGTGAAGTACCAAGTGTCAGGAGCAGTGGCAATCACACAGCTGAATGCACATCTATGTGAATACTTAGTTCTTAGGGGCACCTAAATGTCTTGCCTGGTAGAGTGTATGATTCTTTTGATGTTGAGTTTGAGCCCCACATTGGGGGGGGGGGGCGGGTAGAGCTTATGTAAAAAAAAAACATGTTTTTAATGGTTAGAATAAATTGAAAATTTAATTGCTTTGTATATTCCCATCTTCCGGATTTCAATGCGGTGAAAGATGCCTGTCCGCCTTCCAGAGCTAAAGGGCGGAGACGAACTGTCTACTCTATCACTGATGGCTAATTGGACAAGTGGCTGTTTATTGCTGGAAATCACTTAAGACTATTGTGTATCATGTGCAAAACAAAACAACAAAACAAAAATAGTCTTGAGAAATCCAGGCCTGCTAATGGCTGTAGCCACCTGTTGATTGTGCTGACGTGTTTTAAAAACAAAAGAAACCTTTTGGGCAAGCATCATAACTGCATCGTGTTCAAACAAACGATTGAGTTATACAGTATAGCCTGTGAGTTTTCTCTTAGGAAGAAAATACATTTAAGAATCTGCTGTGACAAATCAATATCAAAATGTGTGCAAAATTACAAGAACAAATAGAATGTTGTTTTTGACTGGTTTGTTTATATTGAAACTATATTATTTTATGTGAAGTATGTGTAATAGAGCATTAGATTTGAAAACTCTGTGTTGAATATCATTTCTGACAGCCTTTTTTAGGGTCACTAAAATTCCAATAATTCAGTCTAGAATTGAAGTCGATTCCAGAGAAAAATTTAATATAGTCTGCTTGCCTGCCAGCTTCAACATAGTTTCAGAGCATTGAAATGGTTTGACACATTGAAATATAAAGTGCATTTGTCATATCTATTGGTGGAGTATTTTATGTGATCGCATCTAACAAAGATCAAGTTGGAGTAAAACTTATACTGGTTTTTTTTATGTGTTTGTGAAGAGGATTTTGTTTTATCTTGTTTTCTTTACAGTCTTGATTTGATTTATTACAAAGTCCAATAAACTATTCCTGGTAATAATAAAGAAACACATTGCCTGAACCAATTTTGAAATGCAGTGGAACATCTCTATATTACCACAATCATTTGCTGTTTCAAAGACCCATATGAATTGAGGGTTGTGTCACAGAAGAGGTACTTTCTAAATGAGCATGAGGTTAGAATGGAGTTTGAATTTCCAATTCTAGCAAATAGAAATTGTGTCATTAGAAGAAAGTTTATACATCTTTGAACCTCAGCTTCCTCATCTATAAAATGGGGGGTGATAACTACTAAGCATATAGGCTTTTTGTTGATTTTGTTTGGGTAAAGATTTAAGGTGTTAGGTATATAACCCTAACTTACTGCCTATCCTCAAGCAGTTATGCTCCAAAAAGCTTTATTACATTCTTAAGGCTTCTAGGAATTGAATTTATAGAATGATATCTGTAGATCCAAGTTTTGGCGTACCAGGAAATACTATAATGAGACTCCAGTGTTTTTCTTTATTTAAACAAAATAGTGCTTTAGATATTACAAAACTCATCTAATTTTCCCAGTGTACATTCAAGCCTGCATGATTATTTATGTTTGAGCTGTTAGGGGCTGCTCGTGGCGAGAGTATAAAGTCTGTTTCACATATTCCATTGGGCAGAGATTAAACTGGGCTGGGCCTTAGCATTGTACAGCAATGCCATTTATGGGAGTATACGTATCTCTTTTACATTTATAGTCATGTAGTCATAACCTTTTATGTATAAATGCATCTATACATTCAGATGTCGATTTTAATAGTTAGAAAACAAGTAGACTAACCAAAGTACAACTTGGACACCAGTTCTTTAAGACTCTTTCTGTGTCCTGGCTAATAGCTTCCAGCAGTAGTGTTTGGCTGATTAGGTTACAATATATTATGTTGACTGAGGACTTCTGTTTAGCAGAAGTCATTTCAAGACCCTAATCTTAATACCCAATTTATTTAAGAAGTATAAGACAAATTTTACATATATATTTACATTTATATATGTGTATATAAATTTTATATGTATACAAATCATATATATATATGTATGTAGTATAGACACTTAAATATGCATGTGTAATCTTGCTTAATGTATCATAATTTGAGTGCTTGAAAATGTTAAACATTTAAATATTTAGCCTACAGATTTTTATGTAGGACTGATGTTTTATGATCTGCCTATATAAAATGATTTAACTGGGTTATAAATTTAACATTCAACCAAGACTAACATTTGCCCCAAAGTGTGTTCTACTGACCTCAAGTTCTACAATGTTAATAAGAATTATTTCAACCTGGAAACCTTCTTTTAAATAAGTGTGGGAAATAGTGAGTGAAAGCATTTTTACAGTAAAATTTCTTAAAACATTTAATTTATTCATTTCTAAATTACATAATAATAGACCATGAGAAGGTTGTGTGTGATAGACTGTTTGCCTAACCTTTTTCGACACAAAATCCTTTGCAATTTTTTAAAGTATTTTACAACATTAATAATCAATAGAACACACTTTGGAAACTCTAAGATTAAATGGAATGTACTACATACTTTCCTGTATCAGTAGATCCATTCTGGAGATCATAACAACCCCAGCTACTTGAACAGAGAAAAAATAATATAAGAAAGTTAGTGACTAAGTGTAAAGTTCTTAACTAGCGTAAAATGAGAATGCGACTTACCGTGTAGGTAACAATTTTGGGAAGCAAGTACTACAGTCAGGACTGGGTGGCAGGGAGAGACAAGAGAGGCAGGTGGAATTAATAAGCTTTAGAAGCTTGGAGGAGAGACCCCATTCAGCTGAGATAAGTCTTCTGAATAGGGGACGACGACCAGCTTGTGCTCCTGTCTCTGAGGAGGCAGGCGATGAGACGGATTCAGCAAGTGTTAGGAAAATGACAAACTGTTCAGCTGTTGTCATTGGAAGGAACTGTTACTATTGGGGTGAAGAAACACTGCTGGGGTGAATAGAACCAGCCAGGAAATGCAGAGTGAGAAGGTCTGGGCTTCCTCTTTCAGCCCTGCTGTCTTCCTTCCCTGCCTCCCCCCCCCCCCCCGCCCCCGGCATTGCCTGCATGGAGCATCTGGCCAAGCAGAAATGGGGTTTGCCGGCCCCAGCAGCACAGGGCAGAACATAGAAGGATGGTTTCAAAGCTGATAATAATAGCTAATTGGCACAGTTGCTTTATTAAGAATCCTGGCTCTTAAAAAGAAATGTTAGAATTATTTCAAAATGGTCCCATTGTCATCTTAGATTGAATTTGCTATAGTAATTCACAAAGCAAACCAACTCACTTTATAATTTATATCCCCAGGAGCAATATTCCATTATTACATTAATACTCTATTATTAATGTACAGGTTTCCCAACACAGAAGGGTTAGTTTGAACTTACTTTGAATCATTTAAAAAAATACACTATTGAAGGCCTGCACAGTTCCTAGCTTTTTAATGCTATTCAGCACATTTCTTCTGCTTCCTGGGATTCATATGCAGAGAGACATTTGAAATCAAATACACATGGATTAAAGCAGCATGATGCTGTGCTACTGAGAATCTGTGAGACACTAACAAAGTGGTAAGGTTACTGCCTTACAGAAGACTTGGGGATTTGGCAAATTTTGTGGTTTAGTCAAAGGGTGCATCTTATAAGTCATCAGTAATGACTGAAAAATGCAATCATACAAATGCAATCAACAAATGAGAACTTGCTTCTCTATCTGAGCCCTTACATTTACTTAGGCTATAGCAATAAGGATTTTAGCAGGCACATTTTGGGCTTACTTTATCTGTGGTGTTTGTTGAATTATATGTATTGAAAAAATCCAGTTTGACATTTACAACAGCCCAAGAGAAAGCCAAGCAGGATTACAAGTCAAGAAATTAAGGAAGGAACTTCTGTGAAAGAGGTCTCATTAATAGAATATGCAACATCTAGAGACCATGTGTGTTAGCCTAGGTTATAATGCTAGGAGATGCAAAAATTGATAGTACAATGAGAAAAGATCTGGGCAAACAGGCTATGGAAAAGTTGACTTGAGAATATGGGAAGAGTGGGGTGCCTGGGTGGCTCTGTTGGCTGAGCGTGCAACTTCTGCTCAGGTCATGATCTCATGGTTCATGAGTTCGAGCCCCGTGTTGGGCTCTGTGCTGACAGCTCAGAGCCTGGAGCCTGCTTCCGATTCTGTGTCTCCCTCTGTCTCTCTGCCCTTCCCTCACTCATGCTCTCTCTCTCTCAAAAATAAATTTAAAAAAACATTAAAAAATTTAAAAAAAAGATAGGAAGAGAAGGAGCTCATGATCATGACAAACGAATCAGGGCTAGAAAAGATGAAGATTGCTATCACAGGGAAGACCTGAGACAGAATTTTGAGGAGAAACACTAGTGACATTGCTACATTATTGAATATTTACCATGGACCAGTATTATTTCAGAGTGCTTTGGGTATATTAAAATAATATTGTAAAGGGATTGATCAGAGGAAAGCCCTGAAGACAGTGGACTGAGAGAAAGCTGTTGGTTTTGATCTTTGGGGGGTTACTTCTTACCTTTGGAGGCAAAAAAAACCCCACATTTTAACACAGTGAAGGTATCAGAAACCAGGTTTCAAATGTTTCAGGAAAAAAGGATTGGCAAGGATTTCGGTGCAAGGAGTTCAGATTACTCTTCCCAAAGCTTTGTCAGTAGAGCAAGAAAGATCAAGTGTGCAGTCCTGTCTACTTTGGTTGAGTGCCTATGACTATAAGTATGTTTAAAATTTCACCAGGTGAACACGTAATGCTGATGCTGTTAGACATCTCTTCTGAGTCTGAGATTGTGGTGGACCAACAGCGTCTTTGAGAGGAGAAAGCAGTGTGATGATAAAAGGCACCGCGTGTGCCCTATATGGTGTACTGTCTGGACTAAGGTAGAGAGATCAAGTGAAGAAAGTGCCAAAGAAATGCATGCTATTGAAAAACCAGACCTCTGAAGGGGCGCCTGGGTGGCGCAGTCAGTTAAGCGTCCGACTTCAGCCAGGTCACGATCTCGCGGTCCGTGAGTTCGAGCCCCGCGTCAGGCTCTGGGCTGATGGCTCGGAGCCTGGAGCCTGTTTCTGATTCTGTGTCTCCCTCTCTCTCTGCCCCTCCCCCGTTCATGCTCTGTCTCTCTCTGTCCCAAAAATAAATAAACGTTGAAAAAAAAATAAAAAAATAAAAACCAGACCTCTGAAAATAAACAACCAAAAAGCTGCTTTCGGAGTTTTCTAGGAGGCAGGCATCACTGTATCCTGATTCTATTAAATGCCATCTACCATGGTTTGTCTTGGGAGAAACTTGGACTAGTTTGTCTGAAGTTTCTTTGAGTAGTGGCTTGTAATTAAGACAGAGAAAATGTTAAAAAGGTGACCTGTGTGTGTTTGATGATTTAGTCTAATTTACTGTAACGGGGGAATCTCCCTGCTGGTTCTTGGGTTTACAAGTAAAGTTGATTTCATAGATTTGAAAATGTCTCTTCTAGTAAAAGATGTCTGCATTTTAGTTGACTCCAAGGTCTGTCTCAAATATTTTAATGGTCATGTTTCAGTACCTGTTGTTCAGAATATACAGATGGGAAACGTATCCACATTGCCATTTCCCTTAAAAACAAAGTCAGTTTTAAAATCCTTGGTAAAGCCACTAGGTTTCTTTTAAGTGGTTTTTTTTTTTTAAGGAGCTCACTCAAAACACCACTCTGTTCAATAAGAGTAGTTTTCCAGTTGACTCACAAAGACATTATAGCTCAGTACTTTGCTGCATTATCTCCATACATACTTAGCTGATAATGTGGAAGTTAAACAGTATATATGCCACTTTGGTTTTTATGAAGTAACTTTTGATTCATTTTACAACAAGAGCTAACCCTTGTTAGAAATACTGTGTAGTAATTTGCATAATTTCTCAAGAACTTCCCGAGATTAGCATGTGTTGTAGTTCAAATAGGAATCAAATGTAAATAACTTCTGAAATAAATAAGTAAACATAAACATATGCACATGCACACATATATATATAGATATTATATATGTATGAAAATATGTATGCATGTGTAACCTCTCCCCAATTTATGTAGTTGATGGGCTGTTTATGAATGTCTTGGTTTAAAATAGCTTGGAATAAATTACTAAGGTAAATGTTATATTAGGGTCATGGTAACTGATTTAACAACTAAAATTTTAAGAACACCATTGTTGGTTATTTTAGAACTTTCCAGCATGCCTGTAATGGGTGGATAGGAAGTTCCTGTTTCTCTCAGTCATTTCAGAGACCCATATGACAAAAAATACTATGCCAGGCTTCCAGAATCACTCCAGGTGTTGTTATCCAGTTGCCTAGGAGCAGAGGAGAGCGAGTCACATTGCCCAGGGAAGCTTGTGATGGTCCAGGCCTAGAGTAGCGCACAGTCGCTTCTGCTCATATTCTAATGGCTGGGACCAAGTCACGTGGCCACATTCAATTGCAAGGGCATGTGGAACATATAGTCCAATATTTCCAGAAGAAAAGAAAGGGGTATTTTGGTGTACTATCTGTTGCCAAAATATTCAATCAATACTGATCGTTAGAAAGTGTTAATGGGTCACTGCTTTGTAATATACAACCACCTATCATGTTCTTTATAAGTATACACATTCCTAAGTTTTGTAACAAATGTATAACGATTACCTGAGTGTTAAAGCATTTTTATGGTGATGGGGAGACCAAGGGCTTCCAGAGGGGATTTTGACTGATTTAAGAGGGTCACCGTCCAAAACTTACTTGAGGGCTATTGCTGTTCACCTGGACATACCTGAAGCAGATGATTGAGAAGCATTCCTCAGGACTCTACTGAGGGGGAGTTGCTTGTTATTTCTCAGTTAAGTACTATAGCGACAAAGAAATAGCCTTATGGTTGAGAAGTTTGTAATAACGGAGATGTCAAGAGTTGTCTGTAGAAGGCAAAGAATTTGGTGTTAATGGTGTTGAGTTACTGTGTGATGTTCTTATAGATTTGATGATAGCCACATTTGCGTTTGGCAAAAATCAGGTGCTTTTTGAAGACTTGATCATTCTTTAGATGATATAGAAATCTACCTGCGAAAGGCCATAGGTTTCTGAGAGAAAACAAAATTCTATTGAAATCTGAACTTAAAAATTTGCATAGCTTATTTACTAAAATCATGATGAACACTTCCATTGACACTATTAAATAGCTGAAAATAATCTCTGTTGTATTTAGTACATGCCACTAGAAGTAAACGAAAACTACAAATTGATTATCAGTTTGCCTTTACATTTTTTATGTGCCAATTAACTCATTTTTTCCCCTCTTTTTGTCAACCAGTAAAGAAATGGTCCAAACTTTTTCAATGTCTCTACAGCTTAATGAATAGAAAATAGTCGTGATTATTGACAGGTGAAAAATGTTATTTCAATGAGGGCATTTTGAAAAAAAAAATTCAACGTTTATTTATTATTGAGAGATAGAGAGCATGAGCATGGGAGGGGCCGAGAGACGGGGACACTCAGAATCTGAAGCAGGCTCCAGGCTCTGAGCTGTCAGCACTGGGCCTGACATGGGGCTTCAACTCACAAATTGAGAGATCATGACCTGAGCCAAAGTTGGACGCTTAACCGATTAAGCCACCCAGGTGCCCCTTTTTTCTTGTTTTCTCTTAAAATTTTTTAAATGTTTATTTGTTATTGAGAGACAGAGCACGAGCATGGGAAGGGCCAAGAGATGGGGAGACAAAGAATCTGAAACAGGCTCCAGGCTCTGAGCTGTCAGCACAGAGATGGAAAGGGAAATTTTTTTTTTATCAGAGTTGAAGTAGACCTCAGATTGGGGGACGCATATTCTAGTTGATTTCCCCATTTTCTTGTAAGGAATTGGGTTGAATGAGTGCAATGTAAGGTATTTTTTTTTCTTCCAGTTCACTACTCCGTGTCACATTGTATTTTAACATATTCAAAGGTACTTTAATACTATATACTAATGCAGTATTGTAGACCTAAATATGCAGTATTAACAACAAGTATCTTTACATATGGGAATTGGAGGTGGGGAAATGTACTTAAAAGAAACAAACAAACAAACACGGGGCACCTGGGTAGCTCAGTTAGCGGAGTGGCTGAATCTGGCTCATGTCATGATCTCATGGTTCATGAGCTCTAGCCCTACATCAGGGTCTCTGCTGTTAGCCCAGAGCCTGCTTTGGATCCTCTGTCCCCTTATTTGTCTCTGCACCTCCCCCTGCTCATAGTTTCTCTCTCTCCCTCAAAAATAAATAAACATTAAAAAAAATTTTTCAAGTAATTATATTAAACTTAATAACACCATAACAAAATCCTAGAGTGTTCATGGCCCCCACTTTCCTTCAAGAAAAAAGTAATTGTAAATATTTTATATACTGAATTTACAGAAGAGGTTTATCTTGCTCTTCTGTATTCCTTATCTTCAAAACTTCCTTATTAACCACTGTTCTTCTAACGTACGGTCTACCTTATGTTAGAGAAGGTGAATTATATATCTCAGGGTTTTTTTAAACCTTACACAATCTACAAATACACAAGTTAAAAAAAACTTTTTGTTATACATATGCTTGTTATTTCAGTAAGATCAACAAAATGTTTAGGAGCACAAACAAATTCATTAATTATCTTTTGTATCCAGGGCAAAATACAGCAGGCAAGTTGAAAAATGAATTGTTTATTTTTGGAGGGGTTGGGAATCAAGAACAATGAAACTTCCAAATAAAAGTAGTTGGACCTTTTTGCTGTGGATTTGAAAATAAGTCCAGAAGGCTGAGCTTAATATAACATGTGGCAGGTGGCCTGCGTTTGCCTGGAGAATTCCTTTAGGGCAAGACAGCTCAGCAAACACATAAATCCTTTTTTCTCTGTTATCTAGTAGCACATTTAGTTGCCATGGGGATTTTATTTATGCAGCAGATCCTCTGCAGTTCAGTTTGTGCCTAAAGTTTAACCGTACAGCTGTTACCGTAAATGCTACATGGCAATATTTTCCAAACACAGACCCTAGAACAAAAAGAACATTTTTTTTCCAGCATTGATTTTGCTTTTTATGTTCTGAAACATCTTAGTAAAGTATTACTTACATGCCAGGAAAACTTCACAAGTTCCAGCCAAGCAATTGGTATCATTTCATGTTACTTAAATTGTTCCCTTGCAAATAAATTATATGATAATTTAGCAAATATACTTTCAATTAGGACAAAATTTTGTACATTGAAATAAAGAGCTTATTACTGCATATATTTAAAATGATGGGATTCCCCCCTTCCCTCCACCTCCAGTACAGTTACCTTCTTAAAAGAGTTGAGATCAAGTGATCAAATACTTGCTACTCTGCAACTTTTCACTTCCACAGTTCTTTGAATACTTTCCCCCCCACTATTTTTAGTGGAGGAGGGAGGAAAACAAGATAGAAAAATGGTGATTGCTTTTGCAACAATCAAGAGATAGCTGAGTTTCTCCAGCTCAGAGCTAGGTCCTGATTTGGAATGAATTGCTTTTGTTTAGTCTTGATTTGTACTACACCAGATAAATCACCAATGTGTCTCCTTTGTGTGAACAGCATGGATTGGTCAATGAAAAGGGGAACTGATGCTTTTAGATGGAGTGCATAAAATTACCTCACACCATCTGTGTCACAGTGCACCAGGAAAATGATGAAAGGAGGACTTGAAATCCAGGTAAAGTTGCTCCCTGAGAAGGAAAGTAATGCATTCAGAATCAAGATAAATTTTTCTTTCTCTCCCCACATGATATTTTTGGATGGGATGTTGACTGTTGCGGAGAACCATCGAGACATGATCCTTACAGATGGTTCTGCTCTAGTTAGATGGTCAACATATAAAATTTGAAATGATAAACTAAATGAAGGCCTTCTGTTGAATGCCATATATTCTTGGCAGTAACCGAACAGTTTAACATTAAAACTGCATTCCTACAGTAGCAGCCATTAGAGATCATCTCTGCTAGGGATGTATACCTTGGAGATGTCTTATCTTTCTATCACAAATAGCCACATAAGTCTGAAAATGGATTTTGAGGTCATCACTAGAATAGATGACAGATTTGAAATGGCAACTAGTAAAAAGTTTTGGCTACAGAGTGGATGCTCTGGGCACTGAAGGCACTGTACCTCCTGTAAGAGATGATGAGAATGCCTTGCTGTTTACTGCACGTTTTTAGTAAGTGTCTTACGTCCCTTCTTAAGAGGTATCAGAAGACAGACATATATACTGCCTTGTACCCATATAAGCAACAGTGTAATGATCAAGTATTCAGTTTTTATGAAGTCATTTCTCGAAAAAAATCAGCAACCTTATTGACTGTTAGCGGCATTGCTATTCAAAGTGTGGCCCATGGACCAATAGCATTGGCATCACCTGGAAGCCTGTTGGAACTACAGAATTTGGGGTTTCTCCGCCATACAGAAAAAGAATCTGTATTTTGGCAAAATCTCTGTTGATTGCTGTGGCTAGTAAGCTTGAGAAACATTGGTCTTAGAGACATAAACTGGAGCTGAAAGTGTACTTGAGATGCCAAGAAGGGGAGCACAGTGTCATCAGCCATTTTAGGACACGCTAAGAGCAGAACACCTTAACACTCTTTTTCATTTTTGATCTCTTGTATTTTTAACACACACACGCGTGCGCACACACACACACACACACACACACCCTCAATTCTGTGTTCATTTTTTCTCCCCTCTAGTGATAATTAGTGCCAGAATTCTTCCAGAAATATAGGTTGACCAGCTACTTACACTACTCAGAATGTTGGAGTCCTGTTCTTTTCTGTCTATGGAACCAATCCACCTTTTTGTCCTCACTCTTTGAATAGTCTGCCCTGTGAACCCTGATTCAAAATCACAACGAATGACTTCCCATGCCCTCAACACATGCTCTGTATAAGTCCTTGCCCTTTCATATACTGTTTCTTCTTCTGGGAATATTCCTTTATTTTCCATCTGACAAACTTTGATTCATACTTGAAGATTCAGTTCCACTGTTTCTTAGATGAGGCTTTCATTTTTATGCAAACAGAAGGAGTTGCCCTTTCTGTAGGGTGTCTATGGTATTGATGCAAACCTCTCCTAGAGTTCTCATGACCTCATACTCAGTCTGTTATTGACTTAGGAGTCTGGCTCCCCTACTGGACTGATTGTTCCTTGAAGACACTACTCTTAACCAACTCACCTGTGTATTCCCCACAACTAGGGAGGTAGCCAACCCAGAACAGGTTTTTGTTAAGTGCTTGTTACATGAATGAGTGCCAAATCCACTGAAAAGAACACCTGTTTACATTTTTAGCAATCAGACTTGCTGATACACTGACACTTGAGGGTAAATCCATTCATTCTCTCTGCCATAACCTTTAATAAAGAAAAATATCTTCTTGTTCTGAGAGAATCAAGTCAGATAAGGGGGGAATAGAAAGGTTAACAGGAACCCACATATAAAGTAGGGTATGAAAAAGAAGTACCTGAATTGAAAAATTTACTAAAGAAGAAGCTTGAATGTTCAACTGTAAAGAAACCGGTATGCTGGAGAAAACCAAGGGTGAAATAAAAAATGGTTCTCAAGGATTTGCTTATGTTTGATCTGAAAACTCTATCTCCCTGATCATTGTTGAAGGACCAGCCATCACTCTGATATGTGGTTGAAGATGAAAAGTTTATCTTGGAAATAACATAACTTTCTAGACATAGCTTAAAACAGCATATCTTTTATAAGATTTCCATGTGCAAAAATGATGTTACCATGCTACTAATAGTATTAAAGGGGGACAATTAGTACCCTCGATTTTTCTTCAAATACAGATGGTAGTGGTTTGTATCAAACTAGGATTATTTTTGTTTGTTTAAATGTTCACTTACTGTTGCACGTTTTCACATTGTTTGTGTTAAAACAATGGCTACAGGTTGAACTCCTGGTTGTATTTCTGAGGTGTACTGTGGAAGCATAAAATGCAAAGTTGGAATATTTCTTCCATAAAAGTGGGTAACTTGACTATCTGACCATCAACTTGACCTAGAAGAGGGAAACTTGAGAGGAACATACCACTTCTAATTTGAATAACAAAGTAACGTTGGCTAGGTCTGGCAGGAGACATTGCCATGGAAATCCATAATACTTCCAATTCTTACTCAGCTCAAAAGACTTTCATTTTTAATCTACAGTTTGCACAATTTTTAATGAAATGGGAGTTTTGGGTTTTGATTCTAATGATAGTGGTAATGTTGGACAAGTGTTTGAAGGAATCTGTGGTCTTTACAGGACCTGAGTAGCCTGATGTTACGCTACTCTTAGGTACAAACTAGACCTTATTTTCACTAAGCACTCGGAAGGAGCTCGAATGTTTAATACCCTACAAGTTTCACTCTACTACAAAAGCCTGACAGGTCCGAGATACTCTACTGTTATTAGGAAGATTGAGATGGCTCAGGGTCGGCAGGAGAAAAAAAGACTGAGGGGAAGGAGATCCTGTATAGAACAATTTAAAGGGCCATTTGCTGTAGGAAAATGTTTTCTTAAAGTCAGTAAGAGATCCAACTCTCGATTATAAAATCATTAAAATGAAAAGTTTGTTTACAGTCATGTAGAAGCTAAAGAAAGCAAACCAAAGCAATACTTTTACTAATGAACACTTTGGGAATATTAGTTATTTGGGGGGACGTGGTTTTAGAAACCCCAAGAATTCTGGCTGGGCTATCAGTGCTGCGCAGGATGAGGATAGACTTCCTATCCTTTTATGTAGACCAATTAGAAATAGTACTACAAATGGCCAGTGATGGTGTGCTTTAAGCAGTTAGTTTAGATAATGACTAGCCACATTTGGGCATAGGCTGGATTAAAGAGGAATTGAGGGAACTTCTCCAGTAATTCTGGAGAAAGAAATGTAAGCTTAAAAACGGATAAGATAAATACACAATAACAGAGATAAAGATGAGTGGTTGCAAGTATATTCTGCTGTGTTTCTTTTTGGAAGCCTTACAAGGATCAATTAGTATTAATATGCTGAAATGCATAAGGCTGGCATTGCTTCCTATCAAGATCTACAAGAGAAAGATGGTGTATATTGTCTTTGGGAAACTACACTACTTACTGAAACCATTCCCCACCCTCCCTCACCCCGGTAACATCAGGGGAGACAATGGTCACTAAATGATCTTCTTAGAGTACCTCAGGGAAGAAAAGGTACCTCTCCTGTACTGTAGGGGCAGCATAGAATAATAGAAAGAGCGAGGCATAGACTCTGACACCAGACCAATTGGGTACAACTCCCAGTGCTGCCTTTAACCAGCTGAGAAAACCTGAGCAGGTCCCATCATGGCTGTGTGCCTCAGTTTCTTCATCTGTAAAATGGGGATGATCATGCTATTTACCTCTAAACAGTTGTGAGGATTAAGTTCAGCATCACTTAGAGAAAAACACTTAGAATAGTATTTGGCATATAGTGCTTCATGATATTATTACTTCTACTAGTAAGAAATAAGACCTGAAGGAGGTACATTAGTGAATAAAAAATACAGAGAAACAGGAGACTGAAAAATGTCTCTACCGTTTGAAGACTATTGAGAGGAAAGCATACTGTAGCACAGAAAGTTGACAAGATAGTGATGTTCGAAGGCAGAATATTTAAGAGGACAAGACACTGTCTTCTAAGCAAATTTTATAATGCCATGTAAAACCGGAAAGGTTTTTAAACCTAGCAATTAATTTCAGAAAGGAAGGGAAGATGTTGCAAGAAAAGGGCAATGATAAGTTTCATAACATAAAGAACTGAAGTTATGACTGCCTTTCAAGGCCCACGGCAGGGAAAATTCATTAGGAAGTTACTAGAAATAAAGATAATTCAAAGTGAGTTTGGAGTACAATTAGTTCAAGAAGCTAAAGAATTACCTATATGGACAGGATGAAGAAGAAAAAAAGGGGCGCCTGGGTGGCGCATCCGGTTAAGTGTCCAACTCTTGTTTTCGGCTCAGGTCATGATTCCAGGGTCGTGGTATTGAGCCTGTATCAGACTCCATGCTGAGTATGGAGTCTGCTTAAGATTCTGTTTCTTCCCCCTCTCCCCATCACCCCTCTCCCCACTCGTACAGTTCTCTTTCTAATAAATTTAAAAAAAATAATAGAAGAAGAGGGGAGAAATTTTTAAAGGATGAAGAAAGGGAATATATACTTTCTCCCATTAAAATTATTAGCTTTTCAAGAGCAAGGGCTTTATCTTCTTTGACTTCCCATTGTCCAACCCTGTGCTTAGCATATAACGTACACTTAAGTATTTAATGAATTTATGAATGAGTTCATCTAATTAATGGATTAATGAATTGAGGAATTAAATTTATTAACATAACTTATATAAGCATTAGGAGGAAGTAGGTCTCATATAAAATTTAACTTAAATTCCCCTTTTCCTTATTCCTTTATACTACAAGGAAGTAGTATTTTAAGCTTATTTTTGAGAGAGAGAAAGAACACGAGCAGAGGACAGGAAGAGAGTGAGAGAATCCCAACAAGGTTCTGTGCTATCAGCACAGAGCCCAACGCGGGGCATGATCTCACAAATGGAATCATGAGATCATGACTTGAGGCAAAATCAAGAGTCTGACGCTCAACTACTTGAGCCACCCAGGGGCTCCCAAGGGAACAGAATTTTAAAATTAAAGAGTTAAAGAAATAGAGACTTTCTCAATTACTTAGACAAAATTATCCAAGGAAAAACAGGAATGTGTGTTTTACTTAAGATTCTACTAAGTACAATGGTATTGGGGATTAAGAAGCAAAAATGGGGGGCGCCTGGGTGGCGCAGTCGGTTAAGCATCCGACTTCAGCCAGGTCACGATCTTGCGGTTCGTGAGTTCGAGCCCCGCGTCAGGCTCTGGGCTGATGGCTCGGAGCCTGGAGCCTGTTTCCGATTCTGTGTCTCCCTCTCTCTCTGCCCCTCCCCCGTTCATGCTGTGTCTCTCTTTGTCCCAAAAATAAATTAAAAAAAAAAGTTGAAAAAAAAAAAAAAAGCAAAAATGGCTGGTAGGTCAAAGTGTCCTTAAACTATAAGAAAAGGCAGAATTTTAAACTAAGAATATCCTTCACCTCAGAACTTTATGGAGAATTGTCAATTTCCTTGAAATTGTTGTGGAGGTTCCCAGTTTCTTTTCCTTAAACAGGGAAAGATGAATGTCTATAGAACACAGTTCAGTTGCTTTGTTTCAGAAAGGTCCTAGACACATTCAAACTGGGGGTGCAAAAGATCTGTGGAACTGTTACGACAACAACCAGGAATAGAGGTTAGAAGAAAGAAACATGAATTTGTAAACTGTCGCTATTAAGAAAGGAGATTCCTGGCTTCTTTATTTAAAGAAATCCGTAATGTTGTTAGATAAGGTACTTAGTGTTGATCAAGAAAACAAAGAGCATAAAGCATTTTTTTGGGTAACTAGATCCATCCAGATGATCCCTCATGTGGGCAACATGCTTTGTGAGGGCACTGAACACAGATGGCAACTGCTGCTGTCAGTGAATTAGAAGTAGATACAGGTCCTAAGAAGAGCCACCACTTGACTTTCAGCTGTCCGCGTGGGCGCTAGATACTCCATGAAAAAATTAACTGGCAGATTTAAGAGCCGTAGAGCATCCCAGTTGTTGCACTGCAGTCTCGGGAGTGGTGGTCAACTGTTAAAATTTAAAAATTAGTGGAAGCTTTTTTCTATTTTAGACTCTCCTGGATATTTTTTCTTAGGTCGTTGATATCAACCATTCCTTATCTACTTGCAAGTGACAGGAGAGGGCAAAAGAGACTAAACAATAAATGGAAAACTGCATACACTGCCTAATTTGTTTGACAGGTACTTATTGAGTATCTACTACATGTTAGACAAAGGCTACACAAAACGAAACAGATGCTGCCCTTGTTCTCTAAGACTAGTATAGCAGCATTTTCATAGATTTCTTGTGCTCAAAAATTTCCTGGAAATGTTAAAAATGTAGATCCTCAGGTATTACACTGAGATGATTTCTATTAGTTGTGTGTATTGGGTGGGGTAGGGGGAAAGGAAGGTGGTGGTGGTGGTCCATAATCTCTCTGTTATCAATCTATATGGTGACGGAGGTGTGTGGGTTTGAGAAACACTCTTCGATGCTCAGTGGGCTAGTGACCCACAGACAGATTTCTCAGGGCAAGAGGCGTAAACTTGGATAGATGATGGATGGGAAGGTCTTGGCCTGATTGAAAGGGTTTGGAAGGTGAGATGGTAGAGATGGAAGAGTGGTAGGGTACTCTAGAACACAGGGAAGAATAGTTTCAAGGACTGACCTTTTATGCCCTTACTCTACTTGGTGCTCTCCTCTTGAACTTAATGTTGTATCAAAGTTCAACAAGCATGTACTGAACAGATTCCGCTCATCACTAAAGGTAACACTTGTTTCCAACTCCAGAGAAGCTCATAGTTGGGGACATGTACATAATCATTAGGTTTAAATGGTTTAAATTTGCGAAATGCTTGTTAGTTACAAAAACATCTGTAACCCATGTAAGCTATGAGGCAGAATAAAATATACACCTGATTGCACTGCCCAGTTTAAAAGACTGGGGCCTTAGCAGTACCTCTGAAGCTGCCTGGCTTTTCCCTGATCCTATTTATCTGCTACTGAGATACACTTATTTTTTTTGTTTATTGATTCCTGTGGTTGAAATTTTAACTCTCAGTTAATAATTGGGGCACATTCTTTGGTATTTCCTGTATGAATATCACATCCTTGAATCACAGTTTGGTTTTCGCTTTCCTTGTCTTCTTTCTGATTTTAAATGTGATTCTTCTGATATTTAACTACTGAAGTTTGTGGTAGCTTCATGGGTGTCTGTCATTCAGGGAAAGAAGTCTCTGAGTGTGCTCAGGAGTGTTCTGTTTGTTAATTATGGATTTTCATGGAATTTGAGTGGTTTATCTCTGTGTATTGATAATATTGTCAGATGTTTCACCTGTTATCTATTAATGTGGTAAATTACATTTAAAGATTTTTCTAGTATTGTATTTCTGATATAAAACCAACTTGGCCATGAGATTTCTCTATTTTACACACTGCTGAATTCAGTTTCCTCACATTTTGTTAAAGTGCTTGGGTCATTTTTTGAGATTTTATCAAGTAATACTGCTTTTAGAGTTTATGAGTGGTCATGGTCTTATTTACTTGGGTGAGTCTCCTGTCCTTATTATGTGAAAACATGAATTCAGGAATTTATCAATTGGGTTGGGCCATGTGGTCAAGTTTTACTAAAACCTCTCTGACCGTGTTTACAAGTGTTATATACTACTGTCCCATCAAAATAGTATGCTCATTAAATATGTTAAGTACTTCATATGCAGTGACTTAAGCATACAGTCATTAGTAGAATTGTGTTGTCGTTCAAAAAGTATATGTTCATTAGCAAAAGGGGACATGAACTGTGAAGTAGAAACAGTCTTGCCCTGCAGGTTGGGGAATCTCCCTCCATGGGCTTCTGTTTTGCCCATGTCCAAATGCCTTCTCAGATGTCGTCATTAATCTGTGATCTCAGGCCCCTCTTTGCTCAGTCCCTCGGCTCCATTTCCTGTCATATGGGTAGCCTGTTACTTATGTTACCTTGAGGTTTTTGCTTTTAGAGGCCATGCCCCAGAAAAGACAACAGTTCCCCCCTGCTCCTTTATCAAAGTAGGTTCACACTCTGCATTTTACTGGTTTTGGCATTTATTGCCTTAGAAACCTGGCAGGTGCTGACCATAAAACCAAACAAGAAGAAGTTATAAAGCCTCCTGAGTTCTCCTTGTGTTGGTCTCTAGAAAAGAAAAAAGAAAAGAAAGGAGAAAATGGAAAATCCTGGGGCTTTATGACTGAGGATGTGGCTCATCTTCCTAAACCCTTATCCCATAAATATACCATCTTCTGGATGCACTAAAATATCTTTCCCTCCTGCATTCATGATAGATCCACTTGATGCAAATTCTTCAAGCAATAAGTCAGCAACTTGTGTCCCTACGGTCGCCACAAGGGATGCCTATATTTATAAACTTCTTCCAAGTCCAGGAAGTATCTAGCCTGGACCTGTGTTCACCTAAGTAACTAAAGTGGAGTTCTACCATTGGTGGTAGCAGAGAGGTAAAATTTTGCCTTTTTATATCTTTGAGAAATAAGCAAAGCGGTTGTGGTTTAACTTCAGTAATAAAGTTTTGGAAGCCATAAAAATTAGTGAAATCAATGAACTGAAAAACATCACTTAAATACTAGTGACACTATTTTTGGCAAAAAGTTGGACAGCAATTTAAACAATTGAAGAATGAACCCAATTAAAGAAAAACAAAGAGAAGGTTAATCAGATTGGTTGTATATACTTTTAAAAAGTATATTGTATCTGTCTACCAACAAATGACTGTGGGATCTATGTGGAAAACTAATTGTGTTTCTCAATTAGCAATACAAGTTAAAGCCTATTAGAGGAAGCCTCAAGAGGTTTTCCATTCTTCTCATATATTGGAATTTTGTTATATTACATATTGCTTAAATAAGGTATTATGAAGGAGTTGGGAATATTTATTTTTTTATTCACATCCATTTTATGATTAAAAACAGTATTTGAACAGAATGAGATGCTTAAAAGAAAGTTGTTTCGAATTTTCTTAATAGCAGTATGGGGTAGATTAACATTTACATTTAAAAAATGTCATCAAATTCTGTACCCTATGATGGAGTGTATGAATTTTTGATAACAGTTTTCATAGCTAAACTAGTACCTGGACAATACTGGATCCTTAAATAAATACTTGGAATGAACAAATGAATTTAATAAACCATAGTATTTCTTAAAGATGTTGTGTCTTTAAGATGTCATTCCTGTCTATGGTACTAATTGCATTCAGACAGAATGCCCTTCTTAACCAGAAAAGTTGGTCATACCTACATCTTAAAGGAAATACTGGGTCAGAAGAGCCTTTTTTTAAGTGTCCATTAGAGGTAAAAAATGGTTAGCCATCAGTCTCCATATGCTCTTTCTATATATTGACAATCTTATAAATCACCTTCAGCCTCATTCCAAAAATTCCCAATCCCATTAGGAATATTTCATAAAATACTCCTCCAGGTGTTTGTAGCGAGGAAGCATTACAACAGAAAGTAGGGGCCAGGATCTGTAGCTTCTTTGCTTTACATAATACGCTGAGTGTCATGATCAGGATCTCCAGTGAAACTATATGTAGACTAATGGATTGGGCCAGATAATCTTTAGGGTACCTCCCATTTAAAAATTCTGTGAGTGTGGGGCACCTGGGTGTTTCAGTCGGTTAAGCGGCTGACATCGGCTCAGGTCATGATCTCGCAGTCCGTGAGTTCGAGCCCCGCATCGGGCTCTGTGCTGACAGCTCAGAGCCTGGAGCCTGTTTCAGATTCTGTGTCTCTCTCTCTCTGACCCTCCCCCGTTCATGCTCTGTCTCTCTCTGTCTCAAAACTAAAAAAACGTTAAAAAATTTTTTTTTAAAAATTCTGTGAGTCTAAACGAAAGGGTATAACTTACTTTTTTCTTCCTAATAATAGTGTGGCAAGGAGAGATTTTTAGGGAATTGATGTTTCAGGGATGTTGGCCCAACAAATGTACGTAGCACTCGATAGGAGGTCACGGTAATAGGTTTTGGATAAACTGAGATAAAGTTTTTCTTCACTTTAAGGGTGAAGGCTTTAAGGGTGCCTCCTTTTCAATATGTAACTATATGTAGATATTCTTCATCATTTGTATACTTTCTGAGATTGGTAGAGGGTGCTATGTTTAAGAGCTTGTGAAGAAATGTCTGCTGTTGAAGAAGCCTGTTTCAATTGCCAGATATATTCATGGTTTGATCCTCCACACATAAGTCAAAAATGCCCAAATGATTTTGGTGAGTGTGTTTTTCCTACTTTCAGTAGTCTTAAAATCCAACACGTTTAAGGCATTAGTATTTAACTAGAAAATTTTAGAGTTGAGCAAGCACATTCTTTTTTTTCCTTTTTTTTCTTTTCTCTCTTCTTTTCTTTTCTTTTCTTTTCTTTTTCAATATATGAAATTTTTTGTCAAATTGGTTTCCATACAACACCCAGTGCTCATCCCAAAAGGTGCCCTCCTCAATACCCATCACCCACCCTCCCCTCCCTCCCACCCCCTATCAACCCTCAGTTTGTTCTCAGTTTTTAACAGTCTCTTATGCTTTGGCTCTCTCCCACTCTAACCTCTTTTTTTTTTTCCTTTCCCTCCTCCATGGGTTTCTGTTGAGTTTCTCAGGATCCACATAAGAGTGAAAACCTATGGTATCTGTCTTTCTCTGTATGGCTTATTTCACTTAACATCACACTCTCCAGTTCCATCCACGTTGCTACAAAAGGCCATATTTCATTTTTTCTCATTGCCACATAATATTCCATTGTGTATATAAACCACAATTTCTTTATCCATTCATCAGTTGATGGACATTTAGGCTCTTCCCATAATTTGGCTATTGTTGAGAGTTCGAGCAAGCACATTCTTAGTGCAGATGTGGAAATGAGGGTGTATGTCGACTCCTTTGTCCAGAAGAACTAGTTACCCTAGAAATGCAAGGATTTTAGTTCCTTTATTTGAGACAGTAACATATGAGTGACTAATTGGAGCAATAAAAGAATATGCAATCATAATTATCAAAAATATGTAAAGATAAAAGTGGGATTTCTTAAACTCCTCGAAGTAAGACTGATACATTTTGTTAAGTTTTATGGGTAAGCAGTGGATCATACCTTCTGTCTTTTCCATGGCTCCCTGATAGTACATAGCTTGTACTTTTGCCACTTTTAAGAGGTTGTTTGTTTTGTTTTGTTTTTGCATCCTTGACACAGAAGTGCTACTGTTGGCTAAGTACTGTTGTTGTTTCTGGTATAGGATTATAATTGCCAAAAAAAATATGGAAGTATGTTCATTTCAGGAAATTTCTTGAATGGTCAATTGCTATTTTATGACTTTAACAGATACTAGAGGAGGATTTGATTTGTTTTTACCTTTTTTAAATAAAATAACTTTTTCAGCTGATTGGTGTCTGAAATCTCTTTAAAATAAGTTAATATACTCCCTTATTGAGTGTCCTTTGCAGATTTAGAGCCCCATCTCAGCAGGCATAAACTATCCTTAGAGCAACGTTGAGCTTGCCAGTGTGAGTGGAGATGTTGAGAAAGTGGATGAAGGGAAGAATAGTCTTGAACTGCAAGATTATTTGTCCTTTACCTTGATAATATAACTACGTGAATACATAAGTTAACAGTAAGTAAAATAAGCATGATATGGGCTTAAAAATCATTGGTATTTCTATTGCATTAAAAAATAATTGTGTGTTCTGGAATTTTTATGCTATTTGTGTAAAAAAGAAAGGGGGGTGACAAAAGAATTGTATTATAAGTGAAAGGGAGATGTAATCACTACCTTATGCTTTTAGAAATTGATAACTTCCTAGTAAATTTGGAAAAATAATTTTTGACTTGATTCCAAATTTTGCTTGCATTGTATGTATTATTCAAGTTCATTTTCTAACACTGTCAACGTAGAAACAGAACCTCAGTGTCAATAATCTTATTGTTTGCATTCACTCTTTATACATATCTCCCTTCCTGAAATTCTTATAGAGGAAGCATCTCTGACAGTTTGAAGCTGGTGTTGTAAGAAACCTTGAGGAATTCATCCAGTGCAGCCTTTCACCTTGAGAAAGGACAACTAAAGCCTTCCCAGCACATGGGTATTTATTTTACTCTTAAAGATGTCTAGAGAAGTTAAATCCATAGCAGGGTCAATCTCTGCTCACTGTTAGGATGAGCTTTATTATCTAGCCCAAATCCCCACTATTTGAGTTCCCTTGTTGTCTTCTTTACTTTTCAGTGACACTCAGGGCAAAGCTCAAGCCCAGGTTCCTTGGGAGTTGAGAGTTTGAAGATACTTTTTCCCTCAAGGAAAAACTCTTTCAGTCTCTCTTGTGTAATAATATTTTATGTGTTAAAAACTAATTAGCTCATCCATTTGTAATAAGGCTGCTTTGTCTTCTAGTCTAAATAATTCAAATAATAGCTTTATTATGGATCTATTGGTGGTCCTTTAAACATTTGGCTTAAATAACCTATTTTGACCCTCTCCAAGTTCAATAACCTCTCAAATTGAGCCACCATTGCACCCAGCCATACATTCATCTACTTCCAAGTGGTCTTGATATTTTCCAAAAGTTATATAGGTACTTATGAATGCTCTCTGAAAACTGTAAATTGAACCTCTTATAGTTCTATACATATACATATACATATATATATATGTATATGTATATGTATATTTCATATGAGTGATATGAGTGATAAATTTGGGAGTTTGTGTATCTCTCTCTCTCTGTAATTAGACACCCGTATTGTTAGAGAAAATAGTATACATTTACAATTCCTTTTTTGGTCATCTGATACATATAATAATAATGTAAAAAATCTACCTAACTCACTGTAGCCCCTATGCATGCTTGCATGCATGCCCACGCACAAACATACAAATGTAAACTTCTGTTAAATGCCTTTTATGGGCACGGACAAGACAACATTTCTGGCTTTGTTGGTAAGGCTGGATGTCAAAAAAGCCAGTAAACTGTGCGATATAGCATTACAGGAGTGAACTGGGAATATAATATTTGAGTGAAATCTATCTACACGATCAGTTGGGTTTAATCACACACGGAAAGTGGGGAAAGGTGTGTCTGAAGCTGGCTCCTTAGGCAAATTGTGATTGATTGCAAGTGTTGGGATCCATGTGTTGGGACACACGGTTGATTGAGAATAGCTGGCTTAAGGAACTGGCTTAAGGAACCACAGGGATGAAAGAATCATTAAAGGATTCTCAGTGGTTTGTGTCTTGGATGAGACTGTAAATGATGTGGTAACGGATCGGAGGCTGGTGAGAAAAGATGGAATCTTAGAAGTGGATAAGCAGCCTACAGATGATAGTCCAGGTGGCATGATAAGGACCTTGGGTAATGCACTGGGAGTCAGAATGAACAGGAAGTATGGATTCTAAAGTCTTGGTAGGAGCAATATAAGTTTCATAGGGGCAATAAAAAAGTCAAAGTATAGACTGACTCTAAATCTCTCTAGCTTGGCCTTCTGAATATAGAACTAAATATAGTGAAATATTGAAGTGGGAGATGACTTTGATATTTGAGTTTCCTCTGGACTTGTAGGAGTAGATAAGAGGTTTTGGCCTGGAGCTCAGGAAAGAGGTTAGAGATAGAAATGGAGATTGGTGGTTGAAAACCTGCAGGAGCTGGGAAGATGAGGGCACAAAGGGAGACTTTCAGGAATACCCCATTAAGGATGGTGAGAATAGAGAAGCCAGGTTGCAATGTAAGCAACTCAACTTTGAGGGAGCAGAGCCTCAGAAGGCAGGGAAATGTGGCCAGGACAGAAAGGACCATTGAGAATAAGTGTCTCATGTCACAGAAGACTGAAAAATGACAAGATCATTAGAGGACTAAATTAGGGCAGTCTCCCTGAAGTGTCCATGTCAAAAGCCAGGTGACAGTAGCTCTAGAAACAAATGTGGAGGTGCACCGGGTGGCTCAGTCGGTTGTGTCCGACTCTTGATTTTGGCTCAGCTCATGATCTCACAGTTGATGAGTTTGAGCTCCGCGTCTGGCTCTGTCGGTCCAGAGCCTGCTTGGCCTGTGCGCGCATACTCTCTTTTTCTCTCTCTCCCTCTCTGCCACACCCCCTCCCCTAGCAAGTTGCTCTTTCTGTCACAATAAACAAATAAACTTGTAAGAAAAAGAAGCAAATGTGGACAGGGGAACAACTAATGTTTACTTAGAACAGCCTTGCTGCACATATTTTATTAGGTACTTTGTAGTTTTTTCTGCTTAATTCTCATATGAACCCCGTGAAGGAGGTATTTTGCAGATGAGAAATTGAGTCCTAAATAATTTTTTGTTTACATTGTACAACTAATAAGTTATAGTGCCAAAATTCAATCTCTAGTTCCTTATTAGTCTTAAATTAGTTGGTCTATGAATATAATAAGATAGGTAAGCTTGATTATCATTTTCTTAGTAGATAAATAAGTCACCAAAAAGACCATTTTTCAAGTATGTTTTCTGAAATAAGACTGATAATTTCTATCTGTGTTCTGTGTGGTATCATAAAAATTTGTACTCTATGCTACTCATGTCATTGTTAAGCAATTGCATGACAAATAGTAACATAGCAATAAAGGTGTGTATATATGTATATATGGTATATATATGGTGTGTGTGTGTGTGTGTGTGTGTGTGTGTGTGATGGACATCAGAATTAAGAATCCTTTGTAATGAAGGAGAGTATACATACACGCGTACATGTGTTATCTAAATGTATTGGGTTGGCTCTAAAGGCAAATTTGATAGTTAAGAAGGGATGTAGGTACTATATAAGATGTGTGATAAAACATTTTATTTAGGAGAGATTAGCAAAGTCTTCCTCTCTATAAGTATGCATCCTAGAGTCTTGAGGACCAGTCAGAATTAGCAATGTTCTGATCATAAGACCAAATGCCTTAAAAGGCCAGCTATCATAATCTGAGAACTAAACTGATTTGTAACTAATGAATGTCCGTGTCAATGACTAATAATAAAATAACGATCAGTAAGTAGTAAAATAGCATTGTGCCGGTGACAGTAAATAGTATAAAATAATAACCGCGTTATAAAAATGTCCATGGTTTGTAGAGAAGGCAACAAAGTCTGGGTATTTTCTATGTGAATAATGGAGAAAAGGAAACTCTTGCAGGAATGTAGTTGTTGTCATACCTGGTTTTGTCCTAGAGGTTTTCAAGCTTTACCTCTGCTTCTTGGTGACATAATACGGTGTTCAAGGGAAACGAGAGATCATGGGTTGTGGGTTTGGGATTCTAGTCCCCATGGGAAAGTTTGTTAGATTGAAGTGGGACTTGAAACCAGGTAGTATTTAGGTAATGACATCACGGATCACTATCCGAGGAGAAAAATTCAACAAGCAAAGGAGGCTGTTTTTGGCAGTAGACCCTACTGAAGTTTGCTTTATGTTTGAAAATGAGGGGAAATGCCTTCTTTTGGAAATTCATCGGTAAAGTTAAGTTGCATCTTGTACCCAAACATGCACATTGACTGTTCAGTATCTGACAAGTGAATTTGTTCTTAGCCATTAAAATCTCTTAGGAAGTTTTGGTTATTTTTCTTCTTCTGGTTGAGGATGGACCCTTGAACCTATTTTTTTTTTGGATGAGATTCTAGTCATGTTTTAGTTTATATCATAGCAAAGAGGTTTTAAATGACCTCTTTATGAATGCAGTTGCTACTGCTTCTATTCTCATTTCCCTTGATCTCAGCATGGCTTTTGACACTGTCAACTGTGCTATCATTTCAGAGTGCTTGAGGGAATTTCCATCCTTAAACACTCAATTTTACATCAAAATAACACTTGAAAAGCACAGTTTTGTAGGCAAATATTTTAGCTAAATGGTTTTTTCCAGAATATTGAAAATTCTATTTAGTTAAAACAATAGCATATAGAGGTCTGATTATTTGAGCTTAGCTGCAGAAATGCTTTCCATTTTACCCAGCTACCCAGGGCTGTTTTTGAGATGTTTGGTGTCTGGTCTGTTTGCTTTGCCCTGAGCATAGGTGGCTGCATGTGTAAGTAGGCACCTTCTGCAGAGAACAACACCATGAGCCAATGGAGCTTTGTTTTGAACTAGAACTTACCTCGCAATGGTGAGCTGTGGTTCTTGCTGGCATGAAATTAGTTGCTCCTGTACCCCCAAAATTGAGTACATAGATGATGTAATGTGTAAGCTACCTGATCTTTCTCCTAGAGAATGTGATTAAAGACTGACCTTTTTTCTTTCTTAGGATACGGTAGTTAGGGAGAGGAATTCACAGGTAAATTCTGACTTTGAGTTCTAGGACACACCAACCTTTCATTTCAATGTTACAACGTAAATACAGCTCTTAGTCCAGGATTATTAGTTAAAAGCTGATGCCAGCTTTTGTCTCAAAGTGTTCTTCCTTCACATCATGTTAAGTGTATTAGTAAGACTCGAAACTGTCGTTTGAAAAATATCCCTACTTTCATTCTCCATTTATCCCTGTCTAATATGGAACTTTGGACTTTGGTTTAAATGGCCTCTGGATTAGATAGCTATCCTCCCCATCTGGCTCTTCTTCCAAGAATTCTTTCCAATTGCCAGCAATCCTTGAAGTCCTAGGGATGTGTAAAAGTGAGAAAATGTTACCCCCAGACTAGACTCTGGTATCTTGGAATTGTTGATCTTTCAGCAAACTAAGAGATAATGGCTGTGTTATCCAATGAGTTACATGTCCTGAGCAGATTTGTTGATTTAATATTGAAATGTGTTTCTTCTTGGCCACTATAATTTATGAAACCTATCACTACAGGTTTCAGTTAGAGAACGAAACATCTTCAATAATGGTAAAGAATTGTTTTCCAAATGACAGCAATCCTTGAAGTAATGGTAAAGAATGTATTAAAAATGAGATGCACCCCATACATTTTAACCATAAAATATTTGAAGTTTATTAACACTAAGTTTTGTACAAAAATTGCTTATTTCTTTCTAATAAGAAAATATTTTCTAAAGAGGTAAGTTTAAAAAAAACAGGAGCTTTTTGAGATTCTGATTATGAAAAGCAAATGTACTTATCTTGGATTTGGGTCATTGATTACAAACATAGTCTGAGATTTTCGGTGTGTGGGGGGGTGGAGAAACAGATCTGAGAAATGATGCTTTAAACTCCTTTGATTCCCGAAGGAGAAAAAGGGAAGGGAAAAACCAACGAAAACATAATATAATATTGCCATTGGAATGGGATGGGTTAAAATGAGTGAATAACAACCAGCTCGAGCAGCCAGTGCTGCTTTATTTTATTTTATTTTATTTTATTTTATTTTATTTTATTTTATTTTATTTTATTTTATTATTTTTAACATTTATTTATTTATTTTTGAGAGAGACAGAGAGTGCATGTGAGAGTCGGGGAGGGCCAGAGAGACAGGGGGAGAAAGAGGATCCCAAGCAGGCTCCACACTGTCAGTACAGAGCCTGCTGCAGGGCTCGAACCCATAAACCGTGAGACCATGACCTGAGCTGAAATCAAGAGTTGGACACTCAAGGTACTGAGTCACCCAGGAGCCCCTGTTTCATTTTATTTTAGAGAGAGAGTGCAACTGAGAGGGGGGGGGGCGGGGGGGGGGGAGAGAGAGAGAGAGAGAGAGAGAGAGAGAGAATATCTTAAGCAGGCTCTGCATTCAGTGTGAGCCTGATGTAAAACTCAACTCCTTGACCCTAGGATCATGACCTGAGCTGAATTCAGGAGTACACGCTCAATCTCAATGAACTGAACCACCAGAGTCCCCATAGTGCTCCTTTGAGAAGCAGCCATTGGTAGCCTGTTTTTTTAGACTGAATAAAGGTGAGGGCACTTTTCTAGTGAAGTGGACCTGATACAATTGGAATCGATCCAGTAAGGTTTTACACTAGACACAGTATGATGTCTTATGAGGTAAAGACAGTACAAGTAGACATGGTATAAGTGGACATAAAATCTGTGACCATTGATGAGCAATCACTACCTTTTTTTAAAGGAAAAGTTCCATGGCTTTAAAACAAACAAACCCCACACAACACATCCATGCTAACTTGACTATGAAATCAGTGATAAAGAGGATATAATTAGTTCCATATTGTTTCCTGAGATTTATGACTGTACAATAGTAATAATCATGGTAATTCCATTTTGTTTAATCCTTTTAGCTACCTTAATGAGATAAGTGGTAGGATCCCCGTTTTACGAATGAAGAAACAGACCCAGGAATAGTGAGGTTCGCCCTAGGTTGTATAACAAATTTGAGAGTTGAACCCAGGTCAGCCTTACCACAAAGCCTGTGCCGTGGAGCTTCCTTTCTCCATTTGCAGCAATCATACAGCCTTTTAGGTCTCAGGCACACCTTGGTGTGAGGGCACGTGCAAAGCCTAGTTGTTAGCCGCTATCACCCCTCCAAATATAGTAGCAATGACCCTTGAATTTGGGTTGTGTACTTTGTATGCCTGTTACAAAGGTGGGGGAGCTATTTATAAGCTATTGCATTATCTGTGGAAGGAAGCCCTTTTAATTCCTTCTTTCTGTATACTAGTTTATTGTAATAATGTCTCCAAAGAGATAGGCTGAACTCCAGAGAAATAATTTTTGTCTTCCGTTTCTTCATCATGTTGTTGATAAAAACTGAGATGCATAAATGTGTCAAAATTTCTTGGCTTTTTCTGCTCCCTTAGAACAATTTAAGAAGTTACGGAAGCTCAGTGCAGAAATAGAGTACATTGTTAAATCTTACGAAGAATTATTTGCTTGCTAGGAGGATTCATCAGAAAATTTAAGTGTTGCGATGCTAAAGCAGCACTTTATATATAAAATGTAGACTGAAATAAGAAACATAATTGAATTAGCATGAGAACATTAAGTGATAAAATGAATGTTTTTATTGACTAAGGGTGAGTAGTTGGACTATTATAGTGAAAATCTCAATCAAGGCATCTAAGATATTTAAGACTTAAATGTGACTTTGATATAGCCTCTGGCAACATCTGAAGAGTTTCCAGACAAAACTGAATCATTTACATGGCATCTTATTACTGAAGAAATTTTGCTTTATTCACTATCAACCAAGATTATTATTTTTTTCTTAAAGCAAGTGATCCACCATTATTTATAATGTGCCTGTTGTATTTTAAAAGGACACTATAATTGGTGCTATTTTAAATGAAGTAAAATTTCAATGTCAGTGTATGTGTGTGTATTTACAAGTGGGTACATACACACATTGACCAGGTTTTTTGTTTGTTGAGCCTTTAGCTAAAATCAAAGTTAGCTGGAAATTGTAATATTAATGGAAAAAGCCTAATTCATGTTGGATATTACAGGGATTAAGCCAGAATTTATAATACTGTCAATAAGTTCTAGAGGATTAATTTAACATATCAAGAAAAATTCAATATCTTTTATAAGTTGACTAACAGCAAAATGTGTTTGCAGCTTTCTTTAATACTGTACTATGAACTTCGGATTTGGGAAACATCTTAATCTAGATTTAAATGTGGAAGTCTTTTGTGAAATAGACTAGTGATTCCCAATAGGCTGCAGGGAGAAAAGGAAGCAATACAGATCTGTGAACAGAGTCATCGGGTAGGTACCAAGAGCTTTAATATATAAGATGTCCTGCTTCTCCAGAAGCTTAGGGTTGGTAGAACATTTCCTTCAACCTACTTAAGGACAATTGGACATAACCCATCACTTTTCTTGATGGGAGTTTGTCATATCTGTAGGGTTTTGGTAATCCATGAACAAGACTGACACATTGTAATCATTTTCTCAACAGTGCCTACCACATGGGATCAAAAATAATAGTTGTACAATAATTTCTTGAATATGTGTAAAGCTGTATAGAGAGGCTATGCATAATATTGTTTCAAAGGATTAGGTTAATTCAACTTTGGGGTCAGAAAGCAGAGTTGAGAGAGTAATTCATTTAACCAGTTAAGCATGGAAAGAAAGGATAGCCATGCACCAGTGGCGTGCTCAGTCTGCTGTGGTTCCATTCTGCTGCTTTCTCTTTGGGCCAGAGAGCTATGAAACATCTATATATGTTCAATAAATACAGTCTTCCAGGAATTTTTTCATCTCCTTCAAATCTAAGGAATGATAGTGGTGGCTAAGAAAGAGGGAATAAAACAGAGTTCCAATGACACTGTCGTGTATACTGCACATTTACATCAGGGGCACCTGTGTGGCCCAGTGGGTTAAGCATCCAACTTTGGCTCAGGTCATGATCTCATGGTTTGTGACTTTGAACCCATGTTGTGCTCTGTGCTGACAGCACAGAGCCTGGAGCCTGCTTTGGAGTTGGTGACTCCATCTCTCTGGGCCTCTCTTCTGCCCAGGCTCTGTCTCCTCTCTCTAAAAAATAAATAAACACTAAAAAATTTTACATCAAGATGCAAATCTGAATGTATGGAAATGTATCTGAAGTTCTACAATTAGACATGCAAATAAATTAGGGGACTTCTATGGGTTATGTGCTACGGGGCACAGAAGATGAAATCTGATTTTAAGGCTGCTAGACAGTATTTTCTTAGAATATGGTATGTTTTGGCAAAAAAAAAGGTAGACAAAACATATTAAAACAATATTAAATGCTGCTTTGTCCTAGAAAATCCACTCTGAAGAATCTATTCCATTTGTCCAAATGCACATACACTACATTTGACTAGTGGGGAATATTTATTAAGCTATAGTTGTAAAAGTTTGAGTGAGAAAAGTTTCCTTTGCCTCTTACCTATTGGGTTATTACTCATTTATTCCCAGTGGTCAAATTTAAAATTGGGTGTCTAGAGAAGTAGTGTTCTCTATTCAGTACATCAGAATCGTCTTTTAGTCACCTTGGGTGGTGATCACAAAACTGTCAGTTGTCTCGTCAAGCATATATAACAGTCAAACATAACCCAACATCCAGCTGTGGAATTTTAAGACTGTTTACACCTGTTACAATCACTTGTTCTTTCTGCTGCCCGTGTGCATATTGGCTCCTATGATCCCATTATACCAATCCTCTACCATTCAATCTGTTTTTTGGGGGGATTGGGCTTTTCACTTAGTACATTAGTTTCAAAAGGACAAATATTGGTGTCAGAATTGAGACATTTTCTTAGGTCGTGAATTTTAATTTGCCAAAAGGAGGGGTGAGCATGTGTCTCGTGATTGGAGTTTATTGGTGGTTAGATGAATTGAGAGGATGTGGACTGGTGTGGAGGAGGTGGTTTCTCAAATTATCTTAAACACTGGATATGTTGGAACATTGAAGAGTTGAATCCCTTAGGCTTGTTGTTTTCATAATTTGTCTTTCTTTGTTTCTGTCCAGATTACAAACTACGTATGGAACTGCACTGTCCAGTATGGTAGCCACTAGCCCTCTGGGGTTGTTGAAATTTTAATTCATGAAATAAAATTAAAAAATAAATATTTCTCAGTTGCACTAGCCACATTTGAAGTGCTCAGTAGCCGCATGGAACTCGTAACTCCTGTCATGAACCACGTAGTCCATAGAATATTTCCATCATCACACTGATAGCATGTATTTTCAGCTTTGACATTCTCAGGTTTCAATCCCTGAACACTCTGCTTGTGTAATTGTCCTTTCCTTTTAAAAGAAAGACTAGCTGATATCTTAAGTGGCATTCTCTTTCTTTCTTTCTTTCTTTCTTTCTTTCTTTCTTTCTTTCTTTCTTTCTTTCTTTCTTTTGGGTGTACTTTGCATGTTGTTTGCTGCAAGTGCTCCTTCTTAATAATTATAGTAGTGCTCCTCTGTTCTGAATATATATTAAAGCATTTTTCAGTAGGGCTGTGATGAAGTGTACCTTACCACTCCTCTTTGGTGGTGTGGTTCAGTGCCTTGGTTTTAATTCATAGAAACACCACTGCCGCACAGTAAATTATATTGAAATAAGTGTGGCGTATCATGACATAAATATCCCCAGAAAATGAGGAAAAACAAGTTTGACACTCAGGTGGCTAATCCATCACTCAGATATTAGGAAATGGATTGCACTCTTGTTGGCAGGAAGTAAGGGGATAGAAGATGATTTCAGTGATATGTAGTTAGGGAAAAGAAAACAGGAAGAAAATAATATGGATTATTTTTTCCTCATTTGCCTTATTCTGCTTTTGAGAGGGGTGAAGACATAGATCATTTGCAGGTGACCATTGTGTGAATGTTGCCCTTTGCTGTTACGCCCCGGCCTGTGTGCCTTCTGTCTCCCTGCAAGTGTTGGCATTGGCAGTATTTATCTCTTTTCTTCTGTGAATTCTCTCATTTGCATTGCATTTATTTATTGAATTCATGCATCCTCCGCTGTGTCATTTTCCTTTCATACTTCAGTTTTGTTTTGCTTTTGCTATCAATGCAGGATTATGATTCTTAACTTTCAAATGCCTTGGATACTCAATAGAGAAGATTCACTAAGGGAAAAAAAAAACAAAAAACAAAACAAAAAAAAAACCCAGTCGCTTTTTTTTTTTTTTAAGTCACAGAAATGTCTCCTTTTCCTATTGTGGAATAACAGAGGAAACAGGGAAACGGGACATTCTTGGAAGTAAAAGATGTAGGATGAAATGAAAAGTGTTATTGTCAGGGTGGCTGGCTGACCCAGTTGGGAGAGCATGTGACTCTTGATCTTGGGGTCATGAGTTCAAGCCCCACGTTGGGCATTTAGCTTACTCTAAAAAAATATTTTTTTTAAAGTCAATTTTTAAAAATTGTCAAGAGAATGGTCAGGGCTGGCTGCATTTGGAAGTAAATGATGGAATTAAAGTATTGACTATGGCCAAACATAACTAGGAATTCCTAGAGCTGGCTGCTTTCAACCCATGCATTCAAAAGCAATCTGTGTTTGTCTTTTCTTTGCTTTTGGCCAGGGATGGCAGCACATCAGAGCAGTAGACACATTAGAGGAGAAGTAGTTTCTCAACAGTTGGCTGTATTTGGTATGCCATCATGATTTAATCATACTGATACCAAAAACTGTACAAGGGAATGCATTGTGAGACAGTGATTGGCACCTCGAGTCACTTATTATTTTGTCAAGGATTTGACATGCCAATCAATTGCACGAGCAATGTATGCTTGCTTGAAATTGATCATGAAGCACCTCATGTTAAGCATCTTGATGTTCTCTGCTAATGTAGGTCATTTCTGGGCTTTAGAGCTTTTACTCATGCTTCTATTTTGTAACTGAGGGGGGTACATGACCAAAGTATGGGCTATTTAAATCATTTTACAGCAGAATAATACTTTTTATGATGGACTCCAAATGGGATGTCACACTGCCCTCATTATTTAATGATTTCCTCTGTGATTATTAATGTAAAATGAGCTTACTATGGAGAATTTAAAAATTACAAGCAAATGCAAGGATGAAAATAGATAATCTTACCAGTCACAATAACACTGTTTATAATTTGGAGCCATTTCCTTCCAATCTTTGCGAATTACCTGAGTATACTTTGGAAGACTCTTGTGCAAAAAGAAAGTGGTTCACTATATTCATTCATTAAATATTTAAAAACGTGATTTTAATAGTATTTAATACATGGATGTACAGTAATTCTTTTTGATTGGATATTTAGTTTCCTATGGTTATGATCGTAAATGAACCTGTGATGCACATTTTTGTATAAATTTTATACAAATTCTTGGATTCCTGTGATGATTTTATGAAGTGGCATTATGGTGTAGGTATGTGCATGAAAGAAATATGATACATGTGGACAGCTTGCTTTCCAGGAAGTGTGGCATCATCTCCACCAGCAGCGGTACCATATTTTTGTTAATACTATTAGTTTTTTAAAAATATTTACTAGGATAGTAAAAATTAGCATTCCTTTGAGAATAGCCTATCTTTGACTATTATTGCATAAACAGTTTCTATATTACGCTATTTTTTCTGTCACTTAAAGGGCTCTACCTCCTCTTCTTTTAGAACTTCACTGATTTTAATTGATGGTTGTGAATTACTTATTGAGGCTATAACCCACTTATAACCTTTAATGCTTCGTACGGCTTTGTTCCATAATTGTTTTTATTTTAGTGTGTAGAAGTTTTCCTTGGTTTACATTTAAATCTGTTAACTCTCCCCTTATGGATTTCTTTGTTACTTTTAAAGTTAAGAGGTCATCCTTATCAAAAAAAAAACAAAAAAAAACCAAAAAAACCCAAAAAACCCAACACCAAAAACAAACAAACAAAAAACTAGTAATCCTTCTCTGGAGAAGACAAGGCATACACTAACATTTTAAAATAGGTTGTAACATTGGAGTTTTTACCCTGAACTCTATAGTAGTGCTGATATTTTATCAATATCTAATGAGATGTGGCTCCGATTCTTGCCCTCTGTACAGTATGACACTATACGGGATGTAGTGGACCCAGAAGAGGTAACTGAATATTGTGAACGATTAATGTGGCATAGTGAGGATGCGGGCCATGTTTTGTGTCTGCCATATGTCAGTGTTTGTTTTTGAACTATACTGTTTTAATTACTATAGTTTTATGATAAGCTAGTAACTGGTTGGGCAGAAAAATTTTGTCCTACTCCTCTTTTCTAAATTTTCTTGGAAGTTCTGACCTACTTATTTTTTCAGGTAGACTTTGACGTCACTTGTCAACTTGACAATTATTTACTTGTCCTATTTATTAGGGATTGGAAAGGGTTGGCATTTTAAAAATATCCCACCTTTCCATTGAGGAAAATGACAGATACCTACAGTCAGGCATCCTTTTATGTCTCTGAAAAAATCTTGGCACTTACCTTAAGATTTAGTGGCAATGCCTCTTAACTCATAACTTCTCCTTCAAGATGATAAGATAATCCTGCTCTTTCCTACTTAGGGTTTATTAGGTTAAAAAAAAAAAGTATCCTTCTGTTCCTTATTTTGCTTACCAGTCCTTTTCATAAAACCTGTTGCTTTTTTATTGAGGTGAAATTCACACAGGATAAATTTAACCATTTTAAGTGAACAATTTTCATTCAGTGTAATCGTAGTATTGGACAAACAGGCCTTCTGTCTAGTTCCAAAAATGGTCATCACTCCTAAAAGAGACACTATTTCCATGAAGTATTTTCTTCCCATTCCCCTTACCCCAGCCCCTGACAACCACTGACTTATATTCTGTCCCTGTGGATTTAGCTATTTTGGAAATGTACTATAAATGGAATCATAAAATATGTGACCTTTTGTGTCTGACTTTTTGGAATGAAAATATTTTTGAGTTCTATGCACATTGTAGCATATATCAATACTTCATTCCTTTTAATGGCTGAATAGTATTCCACTGTCTGTTTATACCATAATTTTATTACCCATTTATCCATTGACTAACAATTTGGGTTGTTTCCACCTCTTAATTATTGTAAACCATGCTGCTATAATCATGGGGGTATGTGCATTTGTTTTCCATTTTTCTGGATCTGTAGCTAAGAGCAGAATTGCTGGGTCACATGGTCATTCTATGTTCAACTTTTGATAAATTATCAAAATCTTTTCCACAGTGGCTGAACCATTTTAAACTGCCACTGATAATGAATGAGGGCTCCAATCTTTCTACATCCTTGCCAGTACTACCTTTCTTCTTCTTTGTTTTATAAATTAAAATTCTAGCCAACCTGCCAGGAGTAAAGTAGTATTTCATTTTGGTTTATGATTTTTATTTCTCTATTGAAGAATGACCTTAAACATGTTTTAATATGCTTCTTGGAAAAACTTATTTTTTTAACGATTTTATTTTTGAAGTAATCCCTACCCCCAACGTGGGGCTCAAACTTACAACCATAGAGTGAGTCACATGCTCTACCAACTAAGCCAGCCAGATGCCCCCCAAACTTACTGTTTTGAATCCAGTTTATTGGTACTAAATTATCTTTATAATTATTTTATGTGGATACAGTTTTGTAACATTTTCATCATTTACTGAGGCATTTATGTTTAATTTTGACCTTTAAGTCCTTTGATACCACTGAATCCCCATTAGTTTTGATTCTTTTCCCTGTTAACTGAAAGATCTCTTCAAGTGAATTTTTAGAGGGATTTAGGTGTTAGCTTTTCTAAGCCCTTGAATACTTACCTTTTTTTATTATATAACCTGTCTTGTTACAAAATTCTTAGTTTATAAAGTCTTTCCTCTTAATTAAATTATTATAAATGTTGCTTGTTTGTCTCTTGGTATTTAAGTTGCAGGGTAGATATTTGATGCCAACCAGATTCTTATTTCTTTGAAGATAAGGTGATTTTTTTTTCAGAAGTTTGTAGGTTTCTTTAATCCCCCCTTGGGCCATGCATTGTAAACCTTTACCCTGGCTCTGTGCATGTGTGTGTGAATGTGTATGAGAAATTTTCTTTAGTTTTCTTGAGGCTCTCTTGACTTGGAACCTCCTTGCCCCTTGATAAATTAAGATTTTGTTGTTAAATTTCTGAAGTTTTTATTCTTTTGTCCTAGAGATTGCTTTTATTCCAGTTGCTCCCTTTCCCCCTGCCATTGTCATACATGTAATTCAAAAGATAGATCTGTTCTTTGTTCTCCGTAATTATCGTCTCGTCATTTTCAATTCTTTGTCTTTTCTTCTAAGTTCTGGATGAGCAGCCGTATACTGCTGTCCACATTAGTGGTTTGATTTTCTGCGGTGCTCATTAGACACTCTTGTATGCACTGCAGTTTTTATTTTTCCTCGTGCGTGTTAGTTTCTTTCCTCACTATGCTTTACTCTTTAACCTCTCAGCTCTTTATCTTAAGATTCTTCTTAGATTATTTCATATATATATGATATATATAGCTATATGTATTTGTATATGTATATATGTGCTATATGTATATATATACACATATAGCTATATGTATTTATATTTACATTTATATATTTAGAGAGAGAGCGTGTGTGCTTGCATGAGTGGGGAAGGGGCAGAGGGGCAGAGAGAAGGAATCTCAAGCAAGCTACCTGCTCAGTGCTGAGCCCCATGCAGGGCTTGATCCCAAGACCATGGATTGTGACCTAACTTGAAATCGAGAGTCAGACACTCAACCAACTGAACCACCCAGGAGCTCCTTAGGTTAGTTCAAAGACTACCTAGCCGAGAAATAGGAAGTCCGAGGTATAACCCCAGGCCTTGTGACTGGACACTTGTGTACTTGTAGCTTTTAAATTGTTTTCAAAGAAAATAAACCGTATATATGAAAACGATAACAGTAGAAGAAGAATCGAATGTGCTTGCTTGAAAATCTATCCTTGGTTACCAAGGGCTTTATGACTTGGTAAATGACTCCCAAGAGTCAAAAATGTTTTGAAATTTCATGTAGCAGGTGGTGTATACCTGTTAGATAATTGCCTCGTTTATAAATACAGAATATGTCTCTCCAGTAAAAAGATACACTAATAAGAGAAGATTGGAAATCCCACTCCTTACCTGTATCTTTGCATGTATATGTTGAGTTATGGGCATTGTTGCACATTCCATAGACCGCACCTCTTGGAGATTGGGAAATGGAGAAAGCATGAGTTTGCATAAATACTCCACTTTGGAGTTGCGGGAGCTGGACCATTTTACATGACTTCTCAGCCTGCATGTCACATTCTGTACAAATCCTGTCTCTGGGGGTCTTGTGAGGATTGAATGAGATGAGGATGCTTTTGTGAACCTACAGCGGCACTTGGCATATGTTAGCATTCATGCATTGTGTCCTTTATTTAGCATTCATCTATTGAGTGCTGTCAATGAGGCCGCATAATAGGTCCTGGTGACTCTCTTATAAATAAGACTCCCTGCCCTCAAAGAGCTCACAATTTAGGAGGACTTGTAGAAAAGGAAACTAGCGGTAATAATATTCTAGAATAAGACTATACCAGAGGGAGACTCTAAACTTGTTTGGCTTACTCACTATTGTATTCCAGGGCCTGTCAGGACACCTAAATGCCCTTTAACTATGGTTGAATGGATGATTTATTCTATGATTACTGGGAAGCATAAATGAAGAATGGTCAGGATAGAGGTTTACTAGGGAGCAGGGAAGAACACAGAAGAGGGTCATTACTCAGGGAAGGTACACTTAAGCTGAAGTTTTTGCTCCCTGTACCTTCTGTAATTGGATTAATTTGTTGCTCTACCAAGGGACTTGATATTTCAAGGAATGTTGCTACGTATCTTTTTGGTAGAATGAAATCTTTTGTAATGCAAATAATCACTTCCTAATTTATATGTGGAGCAAGTTAAGATTTTTGTATGTCAGGTTTTCTTTTCTTTCTTGCTTGCTTTTTTTTTTTAATCTGAAAGGTGGGCACAGTGGTCTATCTTTGCAATAAGTAAAAACATCCTTATAGTAATTGAATAAGAAATTATTGATTGAATTTAATCTTTATTCTTCCCTCCACATTCTATAGAGAATAGAGAAATGGGTTTAAATGTACAAAATCCTTTATTGAAGTGAATAAGAAGGCATGTTCATGTAGATTTAATTGGAAATTCAGACTTTTCTTTCTCATTAAATAATCAGTTGATCTTTAAAAGTCACTTCATCAGGACTCAGCTTTCCTCTACACAAAATGTGGAATTTGGACTAGACTAGTTTTAAGTTCCATGCAGCTCTAAAATTCTCTGGAAGGGAAAGAAAAAGATTAATGACAGTAATCTTATAATTAGGGTAGCAAATTACAAATAGTCAATAAGCTAGATGATAGAAATAAAAATGACTCTTCATGTTTAGCTTAGGATCAAGAAGTCTGGAGTAAAAAAATGCAATTATGCTTATTTTAGACTTTTTAGAAGGTGCCAGACAGTAATTTAAAGGAAGATGAGATTTGCATAGCCAATAATAAAAGTGGTTATCATATAAATAAGAAAATTTTCGTGTCAAAATTCTAATATGAATTGCTTTAAAGAATCAAATTTTGTGTGCACACACACACACACACACTAATTAAATTGTAATTCAAATTGGGTCACAGTATAAGAATAACTACACTAAATAGCAAGAGGAAAAATCCGAAGAAACAAATAGAATGTGAAACCAACAGTGGAAAAGTTCACCTCCTATTACTTTGCTGTCCTTGGCACTTTTCATCTCTGAAGGATATTTACAATAATAAGTAACTACCCGGTGGAATGTGTATTTAAATTTTGTTCCAACTTCAATTACTTTCATCAAAAATGTATGTTTTTTATTGATAGTGATTTGGGGAGTTTCATCCATTCTCTCATATCTGTTGTTGAGAAATATATTGAAACGGATTGATCTAAGGAATAATGAGTATGTAAAAATAGTATATCACTTTGTCATTCACCCATTCCTTAATTCACATATTTATTGTGAGCCAGAATTATAGGCACTATTTTGATGTATCCATAATATCTTAGAACCACACATGCCAGAAATGACAAGTGCCTGCTGACCTCTTAATATGTAGCTAGTCAGAACTGAAATGGGCTGTAAATATAAAATACACATGAGATTTCAAAGATTTTGACAAAAAATTATAATATCTCCTTAATATTTTTATAGGGATTCCAGAGTGAAATGATAATATTTTCAATAGATTGGAATTAATAAAACATTTTAAAAATTAAGCTCAACTATATCTTTTAAATTTTTATTGTAGCTACTAAAATGTTTAAGATTTCTCATGTGGCTTGCATCACATTTCTACCGGACATTGCTACCATAGAAATTAATAAGCAAGTCATTGTATACTGATGTATACTTAATTCTGACACATTGTGTAAGAATAGTGATGACGGATGATGGTTCATCGATAGCTCTTACCTGTGAGTCCTCTGTGTCTTGTAGGAAATAACACTTCTTCCTTTCTTTATCCATCAATGTAAGAATATATGAAGACATGTAAAAAAAAAAAAAGGTATGTTCTTTAAATGGCTTTGGATAATGTGGTATACTTGGTACCTGTTCTTATTCTGAAGTATTAGAATGTGTTTGTACTTGGTGTAAATGATGTGGACCAAGATTCATAAATACCTTTAAAATTGCTTGGTTTTCCAGAAAGCTGGTTTTTCCTCAATAATATTGAAAACCTATGTATCATTCAAAGACATGCTTAGTCATACCTTCTCTTGGATACCTTCTCAAATGTTTACAGCTGTAAACAAATGGACTTCCTTCCTTAGTCCTTTGAAAACACATGGCTTGTTTCTCTCAGTAGTTTATATCATAATTGACCTTGTAGTGTTACTACTTTTTCTGTGGCCTTTCTTTCCTTTTCAATTATATGTCCAGCCTGCAACTGGCTTATTTACTTAAGTTTTATCTTGTAGTGTCTAATACATAGTGGGCACTCTAAAAAATATTTATTGAATTAAAAGAGCACCTGCTGAGGTTTAAGAGCTTAACTGTACTTCCTCTGCCCTCGACCCTCATCCACGTTATTTTGGCTCTGTGGTGTCACATACTGGAATGAACCTGAAGACTTGAACAAATCACTGTGGGTTGTGTCAACCATAAATTGAGAATCGGCTGCATTATTCGTTTTTGGTTTTCTAACTTTAAAGTTGTTTTTATTATACAACAAAGTCATCAAACATTGATCATTTAGTAGTATTTTGAAGATGCAATGGCTCCAAAGAGTCTTCTGTGCATTTTAGTGTTGATAGATGGCCTTTGAAAAAAAAATGAAGATTGCCTTTGAATAAATGAATTCAATATTTAAAGTTATAAACTGTTTTCTCTGCTGTAATCCTCAGATGCTCTTTGCTGTTGTTTGTTTTGCTTGCTAATCCTTCCCACATTTCTGTATTCAGGAATTATCCAGACTTGACAATAGCTTAAATGATTTCCCCAAGATTACACTGTGAGTATAGCTAAGCCAGAGCTCATTGCTCCTGTCTTTGATCTCATGGTCTTTTCTTCAGTTTAACCTAAGAGCAGTCTAAGCTAGAAGTTGAATTTTGGATTATGAAGTCATTTTCCCACTTCCCCGCTGGCCTTCTTCCCTGAGCTCATTTCATTGCTGGACCTCTACTCAGAACCAGAGACTATTTTCACTCCTATCAATAACCTCTCAATCCTGCTGAGCAGGGCAAAACTTGTTTGTTTTCTTTTTTCTTCTTTACAGGTTCCAATATGTCCACTGACAGCACTATATTTTTTGTATTAATTACGTTTCTTTGTTTTTCAACATTTAATAATCCAGAACCTGAATCCCTGTTGAGGTTTCAAGGAACAATGATAACTGTTAAATTCTATTCAGTATGAGCGCCCCTCAGAGGCTCAGTGGGCCTCTTTGTGAAGTTTCCTTGTAGCATATCCTTGTAGAAAGGACAGTTTCTTCAAGATGGTAGAGGGGCTAGAAATGCTCCCTCAAGGAAGCCTTTTGAGTCCTTGGTTGCTGGTTACATTTTGAGAGAGTAACCCAAGAGAACTAGTGGGGTACACAAATTCACATGGTGGAAATCTTATTTTATTTTAATATGAATAAGTAGGATATTTACACTGATGAAAGTTCAGAAGGTACAGAAGAGCGTAACATGTCTCTTCTGCCCTGGCCCCCTGCCACTCAGTAGGTTCCCTGATTAGGAGTCAACCACATCTGTCAATGGATATAAAAGAAAAAGGGGCTGGGAAGAATGTTACTTTGTTTGTATACGCATAAAATAAGTAGACTACAGTTTGCCTTTTATTTTAAGTTTATTTATTTTGAGAGAGCATGCATGCATATGCGCACGGGGGAGGGGCAGAGAGAGAGAGAGACAGAGACAGAGAGAGAGAGAGAGAGAGAGAGAGAGAGAGAGAGAGAGAGAACCCCAGGCAGGCTCCACACTCATCAAAGAGCCCAACGTGGAGCTTGATATCACAACCGTGAGTTCATGACCTGAGCCGAGGTCAAGAGGTAAACGCTTAACCAACTGAGCCACCCAGGCACCCCTAATTTTATATATTTTTTGCAAAGAGAATGTATGTTCATGATACAAGATTCTTGTAAAATGAGAAAGAAGAGTATCCCTCTTAACCTTTAAGAGAGGCAGTTGCTCCAAGTACCCTTTTGTAAATTTTCAGATTGAATATATAAAAATGTGTGGTGTGAATGTTGGATATAACTATTACATATATATACATATATATACACATATATACATGTAGATATATGTGTATACACACACACACACACACACACATATACCTTATACCAGGGAAAATTTACTTTATTTTGTTTCACTCTATGGCACTGGTTCTTAATCAGGAGCAGTTTAGCTTCCTAAAAGGCACTTGACAATATGTGTGGATGTTTGTGGTTATTCCAAAACATGTAGGGGGTAGAGACCAGAGATGCTGCTAAATATCCTAAACAGGATAACCTATTTCCCATCCTTCCACCCCCTGCCAACAGTGACTTAACTGGCTCTGAATGTCAATAGTGCCAAGGTTGGGAAGCTGTTCTGAAAGATTTGGGAGGCTTTTTTCTAAGAAGCTGATTTCCATAGAAATACGAGGCTTCATTAGGAGCATCACTCTCTTCCTCCCTCTCTTCCTCCTCTTCTGTTTCCACAATGGACCATAATTGTTACATATCTCTCCAGCAAGAGTGATGGTTCCATGGATATTCGCTATACTCAGTTGGCCTCTTGAGAATGATTACAAATATAGTGCCCTTGTTTTGCCTATATTGTCCCATGTGTTCTCATGTTTTGGTTTAATCTCATTTTGATGGAGCATACCCTCTGCTAATTCTCTGAGAAAGGGTAAATGAAAGGCAAATTTGAAGGAACTTAGAATTTTTAAAAATGTTTCCTTTTTTTTTTTAAGTTTATTTATTTTGAGAGAGAGTGAGCAGCAGAGGGGAAGAGAGAGAGGGAGAGAAAGAATCTGAGAGAGTTCGTGGCTCTACCTCATGAACTGTGAGATCATGCCCTGAGCTGAAACCAAGAGTCAGACATGACTCCCAAGAGTCTGGGCAGCTCAGCTACCCAGATGCCTCCCAAAACATTTTTATTCTGTCCTCTCACCTGATTGATATTTTGTATGGAATTCTAGGGAGGAAATAATTTAAACCTCAGAATTGGAGGCTATTTCTTCATTTGCCATATAGTTTCTGGTTTTTTAGAGATTCTGAGACATTTTGTTGATGGTATGTAACCTTCTCTCTGGATGTTCTGAAATTCCCAATGATACGTGTGACATGGTGTGAAGCTACTTTCATTCAGTGTGTTGGGTTCTGAGTGGATTCTTAATCTGGAAACATCTTTTGGTTCTGGAAAATTTCTGGAACAACTTCACTGATGTGCCTATTTTCTTAGTCCCAGCCTCGCACTCGCTGTGGATGTTGGAATTTGTAGATCATTGTTTTCCCGTGTTTTTCACTTTGTCTTTTTTGCTTTGTTGTCTTGGAGATTACCTCAAATGTTTAACTCTCTATAAATGTTCTTTAAAACTAAAAACTTTTTTTTTTTTAATTTTTTTTTTCAACGTTTATTTTAGTTTTGGGACAGAGAGAGACAGAGCATGAACGGGGGAGGGGCAGAGAGAGAGGGAGACACAGAATCGGAAACAGGCTCCAGGCTCTGAGCCATCAGCCCAGAGCCCGACGCGGGGCTCGAACTCACGGACAGTGAGATCGTGACCTGGCTGAAGTCGGACGCTTAACCGACTGCGCCACCCAGGCGCCCCAAAACTAAAAACTTTTAACACCTTTTTTTTTTATCTTCTAAATGTTTTCTTTATTCTATTCTGTTACTATTACCAGATGCAATTTCTGTTCTGATGATTAATAGTTGGAATATGCTTTCTAAAATTTTCTCTTCTCCATAGTCTGTTTCTTTCAAGTTACAAATGTTTGTTTCATTTGGTATCTATCTTCCATGTCAAATCCTTCATAATCTGTTTTATAATCTTTGCCATTTCTAGTTCAGTGGATGTTCTAGTTCAGTGGATGGATATTCTGAGTGCATGAATCAGACTTGTTGACTTTGAGCTTCATCACTGAGTAGGCATCCGGAACCCTGTAGGGAACCTTAGTGTTTTCTTTAAATTTCTCCTTTTGCACTGATTAGCTTTCTCAAAGAAAGAACTTTCGACCTCTTAGCTGGAGGGCAACAGGTGATCTGGAAGCCCTGTGAGGAAAAGGGTGGAGTTCTCAGGGTGCATACTGATCTCTTAACCTCTTAACCTCTCTGTTTGGAATCCTCTGCTGCTCCTGGTTATCCTCTCCTTTGTCCATCTCCAGAGAATAAACCTCCAGGCCTCCCACTCTTAGTTCCACAGAGGTGATCTTGGCAGCTAGACGAGGCATCTAATTGCTTTTCAAATAGCTTTCATACAGTCCTCCTTATTTCAGCTACTCACTTACCTCTGGTACCAATTCCCTCTCCTAGTTCCATAGGTCACTGTTTCTCTGTGTCTTAAACCATCTGTGGCTTTTATGGTAGATGGGTGGCTTTTATGTTCCAGCTTTCCATGCTATTGCCTTGGAATCCTCTGTCTCAGTGCTGATAAATCAATTGCTGTTACGTCATCTTTTTAATGTCTAGAAAAACTTTAAGGCTGATACATACCTCTTCTCCTGTTTTCCCTATTCTTCCATGTGTTCGTGTCTTTTAAAAAGTAATCTTTCCTGTCGTTTTTGTGTGGTACCAGGTGAGAGCATTCCGTGTGGGTCCAGGCTGCAGTCCTAACACAGGGTTCTTTGTGGTGCAAACTTCATTTAGAGATTCCATTATGGAAGAGTATGGGTAGGGTTGGCCCTCTCTCTTCCCATTTGCTGCTGCTACCTCCTAATTGGGATTTCCACTATAGCTCCCAGAGCCTGGGTACTAAGCTGCTAGAGCTATTTCTAAAGTAAAGCCAGGTCTCCCATTCACTGCACTGACAGCTGTGCTGATGGATGTGGCACCACTGTGGGTATAAGATTAGCTGGCCCTTCACGAGTTTGCTGTTGCTTTACACTCCTGACTACACTTTTCCTTAACTCACCTTTGATCCTAAGGAATGTGTGCATAATCTTTTTCAAAATGTTTGCTATGTCAATATCCCAGATTAATGTCTGTGAGCTTTTAATAGCCGGAAGCTGTGAGTTGAGGCCCATCGACCAGATGTCTCCTGCTTCCTAGTTTATAGGCCACCCTTACACAGGGACACATGCTTGCTGACTCCTTTTTATGACTAAGAGGACACTGTATTTGTGAAGCCACTTTCATTCACTGATCTTAAATGCATTAGCAAATGTAAAACTATTCATCTTTTCAAGATGCTAAGGATGTTGATCCCATATAGAAATAATAAATGTTGAAAAAAAAATCCCCAAACCTAAAATAGAATGACATCAATCATTTCTGTTCCCCCCGGAAAATGATTACAGGATTCCTGATTCTTATTCTGCTTCATAACAAAACAAATATGACCAGTAGTTACACGCAAGATGTTGACAAAATTGTTTGTTTTGTATTGTGTTCAAACTGATTTCAATACTGTCATTTTATGGAAAATTCTAGGACCTGCTATGAGATGACCTTTTAAGGCCTCTCCCCAGGATTTTTAATCTAGAGTTTTGCCTTTTAGGTTAGTACATTCGGTTTGGATATACGCAATTGATTTGTGTTTCTGATCAAGATTTCTGTGTTCCGATAAAACTTTATTTATGAACACTGCAATTGGAATTTCACATAATTTTCACATGCCATAAAATATTGTTGACTTCTTAAAAATGTTTAAAAATGTAAAAAAAAAAAACCATTTTTAGTTCAAAGATCTACAAAAACAGGTTTGATCCACAAGGCATTTTTTGCTGAGTCTGGTTTAAAACTTGCCTTGGGATGAGTGCTGTTCCTCTTGTGCCAAATTTCAGCCACGACGTGATATTCTGAATGTCTGTTGGTATAAAAACATTGTTTGGAATTGAGGTAGCCGTGCTCAAAATTTTGCTTTGATGGGAGAATTTTTCACAGGCAGTTGAAACCGCTTGTGTGTACCTCTTTGGACAACATTTTCCTCTCCTTCCCAACCATTTTTCTTCTATCCTTTTACTTTTTTTCTGTGTATTTTCTAACAATTTCCATTTTTTTTCTTTTCTGAGTACAGATTATGTATAACACAGTGCACTAGTTGCTTAAGAGATGTAAATATAAACTAGGGGCATAACTTCTTCGTAGACAAGCACAGTCATGGAAGAGATTTTGTATTTCTGCCAAAACTCAGCAAACTCATCTGAGATATAGGAAAAAGGAATGTGACCGACAGGTGTGTGTGTTAGCAGATGTTGTGGAGGTATTTTTTTTTTCTGACCTCACGTTGTAGACAGAAATGAATGTATTTATTTCTTCTGCATGTATTTATTTATATTTTGGGGATGCCAGTGACCTTAGAATGGTGAACGATAGTGCTCTGTTTCAGATTTTGGAGTGTGCCCAATTTTCCCTACTGTAAAGAGACTTCTTTCTCTCCCTTCAGATATCCTCTGGTAATTTATTCATTAATTTAAACTTCTTTAAAAAACTTCTTTGGAAAGGTGTGTTTCTTTGGCAAAGATAGATCTCTACTTAGTAAAGATTTATGATTGAATGAACAGAGAGCAAGGGGGAGGCCTAGGCGATGAAGTCTATGCACTGAAAATAATAAAAATAGGAACATTAAAAATGAAGGAAACCAGTCAAAGGCTGTAGAATCAAAGAACAACACAATTATAGATTTCATGGTAGCTATAGTAAGTAATATAGTCTCAAATGAATACTCCTTTATTTCATAGAGGGGATTGGCATTTGTGCAATATTCTTTAGTTAAATTTCAATTTATTGGATTTTTGCATCACTGCAGATTGATCTATTGAATTTGTCACAGTGGCCTTGTTTTTACCTTGATGTGTTTAATACCTGCTGGATCAGAATGCCAATCAATTTAGGTTAATTTCATTAAGTTTACTAAAGCTTTTTAAATTAAAGTCACTGCTGACATTACCAGTAACAAAATGTGGGTAACACACTCTTATATATTATTGTTCTAGAAAAGAGATTGGTAATATATATTCTCTCTAACATCTCCTTACTTGGATTTTTAAATTCCCTTAATTATTTACAAGACGATAAATCATTTAACATATAAAATTTTAATTATCTGCATGATCATTGCTTAGTATTCTGTGCCAAACTTTAGGCTCAGCATAGATTTAAGTTCTCACTAAATAGATTTCAATTAAACTCCTTCCATCTATTCTAGGGAAGAAATGGATTGTGTTTAAAAAATTGTATTGTGCTTTGTATTAGCAAATATAAACTGGGGAGTGGTTCTTGGCAAGTAGCCTTTTAATTTTCTTGTGCATTTTAGTTTTCAGAGAAGCCATAGTACACTTGGCATTTATATGAAGTATAATCATGATTAAGATTTTTTTGAGTAATATATTTTGCAAAGAAGTCTGTAATAATGCAATTATGGAACTTCGCTTGCATTATTAACTGATTTTATTAACTATCATTAATGCAGTATTTATAAATATTGCTTGGAGAACTGTAGTTAAATTTACTAAAGATAGAATCAAGAAGAAAACTGATAAACTACTAGTGCCCTAGAACTCCTTAAGAGCAGACCACATTGTTTATTAAGCCACTAGGAAATTCAGAAAGGGGAGGGAAAAAACCCTCAAACGATCAAACACTGGTTATTTGACTATTTTTTTTTTATTCCTTCACAACAATGGTGTGTAGGCATTACTACAGTTTTCTGTGAGGAAATTGAGCAAGCAAAAGTTTGTTCTAGCATATGCTATTCTAGAATTAAAGAGATTTTGGTCATGCAGGGTTCAAGTTATCTTTGACACATTTTGCAGGTTACTTACAAATTCCTGCCTAAACATAGGAATCTTCTTTATCAGAGAGCCTAACATCAGATTTTAATCATATCTTAGACCCGCAGGGTTTTAGGTTTCCAACAGGCCACCTGTCTCAGACATTTAAAAATTCACAGGACAGATGGGAAGGTGAAAGAACTTGTCCTTGGATAAAGAAATTCTTGCATTGCAGGAATGTTCACAGTCAGGGTTAGCCAATACATCATACACATATCCTGTATTTGTCTAGCGTTTAGTTATCATAATCGTGTGTTTCCCTTTAGTAGTATAAATACAAAATTTATCACTTATCTCCTATTCTTAGTGGCCAAGAGAGAGAAAGATTGTAGCTTGTAAAACCTGCTGTTCGGCTGATCCATGAATCAGGATATATGACTGTATTTTATATTAACTTTCCCAAATTTACAGTTTGTGGAATGTGTACCCTGTGGAAGACTCTGCACCATCGTATTTAAGAAGTTGGGAAATGGACCTGGATTGCCTGGGTTTAAATTGCTTCCCAGCAATTTATTAGTGATCTTGGGAAGTTAGCTGGTGTCCCTGTGCTTGAGTTGTGTCATCTGTAGAATGGGGGATATTTATACCCCTTTCTAGAGTTTGGAGAACAGGACATGAGGAGTATACATTAAAGTACCTAGAATAGGTAAAGTACTTAGAACTGGAAGTCTGTGTTCAGTAAGTGTTAGCTGTTAGAGGAAATGTTAATTTCAGGTAAAAACTAAAAGAGGAACTTAAAGCCTATATGTACTTGGAAATTTTCTGAAAATAAATTCCTTCAAAAATTCACATTGACACTTAACTCTTTAGGAAAGACTCTGTTACTTGACCTAGCTGAAGCATAGTATTCAAAATCATTAGGCAGTTGAAGCATCAGTGGATTACGCTGTGAACTGTGGTTGGTCTTTATTAATTCCATATACCAGCGTTACTTAGGAACAGGCTAGAAAATTGAATTTTCAGGCCCAGCCTCAGAACTACTAGATCATCAGCTCGGGTGGAACTTCAAGGACCACTGGTTTAGATGTTTATGTTTGCTGAGGACTTGAGGACCCACTGTATTTGTTTTGGGTAAGAGAGAGAGAACCTGAACGTAAGAGGTGAAGTCCTTCTCCAGTGGACATTCCTGTGAAAGGAGTGGGGCAGACGAGAAGTAAGTAAAGAAACATAAAACCCCCAAAACTTTGAACATGACAAGTTTTGGAAAACAAAAGAAGGTAATAGTGTTGGTGAATGATCCGAAGCATTGAGGGGAGTGCCAACATAGGGTGTTCATAGAAGACCTGAAGGTGTGAAATGTGAAGTTAAACCTGAATTATGAGAACATGCGGTAATAAATTGGTGAATGAGCAGTCTTGGAAGATGAAAGCCTAGTGCGAAGGTCATAAGATGCACATATCTTAAAGAAGGCTTTATGCTTAGTCTATGAGTAAGTACTATTGGTAATACTAATTAACAGTGGGGTAATTTGATTATTACAGACTATAAGAAAAGGGGTTCATAGCGAAGGTTTAAAAACATTTTTTTATTTAAAAAAAATTTTTTTTTTAAATTTTTTTTTCAATGTTTTTTATTTATTTTTGGGACAGAGAGAGACAGAGCATGAACGGGGGAGGGGCAGAGAGAGAGGAAGACACAGAATCGGAAACAGGCTCCAGGCTCTGAGCCATCAGCCCAGAGCCTGACGCGGGACTCGAACTCCCGGACCGCGAGATCGTGACCTGGCTGAAGTCGGACGCTTAACCGACTGCGCCACCCAGGCGCCCCTAAAAATTTTTTAAAAAATAACTTATTTTTGAGAGAGCAAGAGTGCAAGCGGTGAGGGCAGGGAGAGGCAGAGACACAGAATCTGAAGTAGAATCCAGACTCTGAGCTGTCAGCACAGAGCCTGATGCCTGGTTCCAACTCACAAACTGTGAGATCATGACCTGAGCTGGAGTTGGATGCTTAACCAACTGCCCCATAGTTAAGTTTTTGATAGGTTCTTTTAAAAAATTACTATAATTTCCCATATTATTTTCCATACAGGCCTACTGCCTAAGTCTAAGTGTAATATGTTTTCAATCCATTTACTGACTGAGTCACCAAAATCACTTTGTGAGTTCTGAATGTCGCATTGGGTTGACAGTAACTTGTGACACATCTGATAATTATAGGCTTCAGATTTTTCTCGTTCAAAACTTAAATCAGTGTCTTCTATTTTTTATTGCTCCCTACATATGAAAATTAATGTATAATGTCTAATTATAATATTAAATGACTATCAACCCTTCTTTGTCTAGTTTGCTATTAACCATAACTTCCACAAGAAAGTCCTCTTAAGCATAAGATAAAGACAATACTGACGTGAAATTTTAAGTGCAAGGGGTAAATTTTCTAAGTTAAAAACAAACTCCGTGATTTTAGATTTTATTTTTTTAAATTTTGTTTTAACGTTTATCTATTTTTGAGAGAGAGAAAGCGTGCGTAAGCAGGGAAGAGGCAGAGAGAGAGACAGAGGGAGACAGAATCCAAAGCAGCCTCCAGGTTCCAACCTGTCAGTGCAGAGCCTGGTGGGGCTCAAACCCATGAACCGCAAGATCATGACCTGAGCTGAAGTCAGACGCTTAACGGACTGAGCCACCCAGGTGCCCCTTTAATTTTTTAAGTTTATTTATTTATTTTGAGAGAGAGAGAGAGCGTGAGCGAGCTAGCGTGGGTGCACAAGTGGGGTTGGGGCAGAGAATGACAGAGAGAGAGAATCCCAAGCAGGCTCCACATTATCAACGCAGAGCCTGATGTGGGGCTTGAACTCACCACTAGATCATGACCTGAGCTGAAATCAAGAGTCGGAAACATAACTGAGCCACCCAGTGCCCCTTTTAGATGTTAATACGTGAAATTATTGCAATATTGTACAAATTGTAAAAGAATTGTAATTAGATAAATTGAACTCACACTGTGGCAAGACTAAGAATAATAAATATAAAACTTTATTTTTTCAATCTTTGCTTGATAAAAGTCACATAATGACATGAAGGAGCATAGCTTTTACATCTAAGAAGACCTGCGTTTAAATCCAAGCCAGTTACATTTTTTTTTTTTGCTTTAATCATACTGTCTATAAAATGGGAACATGAAATCTACCTTTCATGGTTTAGTAATCCAGTTTTAAGATATTAAAATTATTTAAAGATGCAAACAGGTGATTAAAAAGTGGTAACTATTGTATTATTACAGATTGACTAAAAACTCTGAGTTACCAGTTGGATTAACTGTTGACCCTAAGAAGTCTGTGGCTTCATCCATCTTTCAAGTACAGACTCTATTACTTTTAAAGGTTATGACTTTTTTTTAATTTTATTTTTTTTAATAGCCACAGAATTTGAGGAACTTGTTTTGAAGTCTGCTTCCACAATAGTTTCTCCCTTGGTTTTGGGTTCCTTCTTTGCTGTTCCACAGTGTGGCCATTGGTGGGCTAGCGTGTGCCCTTTGGGGCATTGCTTTTCTAGTTTCTGTAATAAGTTTAGCTCACTCACCTCCTCCCACCCCCGACTAGTCTTTCTTATAGTCTTGTTAATGGAGTATGTCCTCGAGTATTTTTTGGACAAGTTTGAAGTTGAGTTAAATGCACATAATTCAAAGAACACGAAGACAACAAACATTTCACTGCATGTTCATATGACTTTGGTGACAACTTTTGCTTGGCAAGTTTGGGAATGTTAAGAAAATTTAAATGTGCTTTCAGATCTAAAGACTAAAGCCATCTCCCCAGTTAAACTTTTACTATTTCCAGTTTCATTTTTCACTCAAGTATTACAAGAGGGAAATACGGGCAGAAGGACCACATTTATTGAATGCCTACTATGTACCAAGCACTATTTCAAAGTTATATATATGATTATATGTTAATTATATATATAAGTATGTGTGTGTATGTATGTATATATATACATATATGTATATATGTATATATACATATATGTACATATACATATATGTATATATATGTGTGTGTGTATATATGATTTTTACTTCTCAGAACGTTGAGTTTTATAATATCCTACCCATTTTATACATGAAGAGCGCAAGGATCAGAGATATTAAGTAACTTGCCCAAATTGAAGCTAGTAGACAGAAGTTAAAACCCAGGAATGTCTGATCCAAAAGCTCAAGTTTTCTACCACATCTTCTGAACAACAAATACTGTATACCTAAGGAGAAAAAAGCTAAGACTGAGGACACTACTGGTAACACACTGATGTGTCTCTTGGCTTAGTACATTGATATGTATGTTTCAAATGCTGGTTTTTAATTCTTACTGAAGATCATTTCTTGGAGCTTAGAAGTAGTAAGCTCATGGTGGATTCCTCCATTATAGGAGTTTAACTGGGAGGTGTTGGAGTGGTATCAGTAATTTCTAGTCCTTCAGCCAAGGAATATGGAGGAGAACTGGAAGGATGGGGTTCCTGTTGACTCTGTAGTGTTGGAACCAGGCAATGAGGGAATAGACAAGGAAAGGAATCACAAATTATATGTACTTTGAGGGAAACAAGCAGGGATTGAAATAGAGACCAACAGGGTGAGGGAATAAGATACAGGGAATAGTAATGGATGCTGTGAGGAGGTAACATGTAATCCAAGCCCCAAAGGCTGAAGAGCCAGGTGCTAGAGCTTATTGTTGCCCTCCATTATCAGGGGAAACCTGAGTAGGCCACCCTCCTGTGGAGATGGACACAGAACCCATGTATCCTCATCATTGATAGAGATTTGGCACCCTGCCTCTTGAACAGTGGGCCCTTACTGCATATTTGGTGATTGAATTTTGCAAAGCCCTGAAAAGAGTCTTTTCTTAAGCACCAATTGATATTTGTATCAGTCTAGGACTATTAGGCATTTATCATCTTTGAAAAGGAAACTTTTATTATAGAAATTTTCAAACATACAAAGAAGAATATAGAGTAATGGATCTCCATGTATCCATGTCTGAACTCAACAAATGTTTTTCTGATCTGACTTTATCTAACCTTCTTTTTTTCTTCTTTGGTATTTTCCAGAAAGTTCCAGATTTCATTTCTTCATGGTTGTAAATACCTTAATATGCATCTCTCACTGATAAGGGCACTTTTATTTACATACCCTTAGATAATTATCACATTTAGAATTAACAGTGACTGATCTTTGGTTCTATAAAAAAGTTTAAGAAAGAAGGGTAGATACAACTCATTACAAAATTATGATGTAATTGGCATCTGTAAATACATGTATCTGGATCTGTGTCTGGATTTCTTTTTTTTTTTTTTACATGTTTCTCATACTTGTGACTTGACTATCCAAAGGCTACAATTTCTCTTACTAAAGCTAGCAAGCATACATCATCAACTTCTTGTTTTTTGCTTTGTGTTGTTTTGTTTTTAAAAAGCCCAAGAGAAGCATCTACACTGAAACTGACTTGGAAACCTGCTTGACAGAACCTTTCTTTATTGGTCCCTGCAGTGGCCGATGGTATGAAGTCTGTACATATGTCAGAAACATTATTTTTAAAAAGTTTACTCTGATACTGTTCGCCCAGACATCATTGGATGTTGGTTCTGTCTTTATCAAATGCAAGCGGAATTGAGTGTTGGGTAGACTTTGGACAAACTCAGCAAGCTCTTTCTTGAACTACTAGAGCTGGCTGCTCCACACACTGTACTCAAAATCTACAAAAATATATATCTTTGGAATAATTTCTAGTGACATAGAGTCCTAGTGACACCTCTTAAAACCATGAAGACCTGTCTTGCCTAGTACTCTCACTTTAAAAAAAAAAAAAAAACAGAACAAAAGAAAACCCATGCAGTATTAGTTTGGCTTGAAATTCTCTGCACTTCTCATTCATTATTTAATCTTATTTTACTTTGTTCAGACAAGCTATCTGGCCTATTGTGAAGCTTCACACAGCCAATTACCTCAAGGTGTTTAGTTCATTTATTATTTACAGCATAAATCTTGTACAGGTTGTCCATTGACGACCCTCTGAGTAGATGTAGTAAATGCCTTTCATCCTTGTGGCCTCAGTCAGTGCTCACAGACCTACCTGCTGAGCGTGGCAGGCCAGGCAAGGTACTGGAACATGTACAATACCAGAGGTAATTGCACTTTATTTTCTCTTTAAAGGTGCGTGTGAAAAATGTGTGCACAGTACCAGATTCTGCATTGAAATCTAAGAGAAGAGGCTCTTTAATTTTGAATGCACTATTCCTTTCTATAGAGACCGTATTAGACATTTTAGCCATTGTTATAGGCCGAATATTGAATTTAGAAGTTTGTTCAGAATAGACCACAGTGGAGTCATACTTTAGAATGTTTATATGGAAGTATCACCTTTCAAACTTGAGGTGTGTGTCCTTGAACCCGTTTTCCTTTCCTGGCTTCCTTTCAGTCTTGTGTTGTGATACCAATATGAGCCAAGTATGAATGACTTGGAAAAAGGCTAGCTTAAGTAATGTGCCGATTCTACTGATGGGCTTATATGCCATTAAGAGTCTCTATCCTACCTTGAATGTGCCAGGTATTTAACCGGGGACTGGTACTAATTTCAGAGCTAATACTGAGCTGTTCCACATCAATGCTTTCAGCAGGTGGCTTGAACTGACAGTGTAAAGAAAAAAGTGAGAGAAAATTACCATTGTACTTTAGAATTTCTCTGATTGAATTGACTGATTATACTGTCAAAGGAGCATTGGGAAGCTGGCAGGGTTATGGGGAGTGAAGAAATGACAGAATTCTTTTAGAAAGAGCTTGTCTGTTTTTGCACAGCCAAATATTTCAAAATGATAATAAGGTTTGATATGAGGTTTGCATTCAATACTTGTGAAAGTCCATGTGCTCCCTGATTTGCTTTTTAAAACTTGTGTATTGTGTAAAGAGAGCCGATGGTTTTCTTATTACTATTTTCTAAGACACAATATTAAAATACTTGTTTAAATACCATCAGTAAATGTTAAACTTTTTATATTGGCAAAACAGTTTTATAAAGATTTCATTTTTGTTAAGTTTTACTTTTGGGAAGGTAGAATGGGAAATTTATTAAGTGACTCGAGATGAAAACTATTTGTTTTATGTAATCAGTCTTGTATGATGTTCTTTCTTCTTTTGATTATTCATTTATTTTGAGAGAGAGACAGTGCTAGTGGGGGAGGAGCAGTGAGAGAGGAAGAGATAGAATCCCAAGCAGGCTCTCTACTGAGTGGGAGCCTGCCCAGGGGCTTGAACTCAAGAAACCGTGAGATCATGACTTGAGCCAAAACCAAGAGTCGGATGTTTAACTGACCGAGCCAGCTAGGCACCCAGTCTTGTATGATGTTCTTAAATAGATTTTTCTGTTTAAGAAAAAAAATTTATCAGTCACAAATACTATTCTGGGTTGTTTTTTAAATTCACGTATATTTTAAAATCTTATTTAGGGACACCTAGGTGGTTCATTTGGTGAAGTGTCTGACTCAGTTTTGACTCAGGTCATGATCTCATGGTTGTGAGACTGAGCCCTGCTTCAGTCTCCACACTGAGTACGAAGCCTGCTTGGGATTCATTCATTCACTCATTCTCTCTCTCCCTCTCCCTCTCTCTCTCTCCCCCCCGCCCCACTAAAGCCCTCCCCCTGGCTTGCCTATCCATGCACAGTCTTTTTCTCTCTCTCTGTCTCTCCTCAAAACAACAAAAAACCTACTCATTATTAAAAAACAAATAAATAATATTTAAATAGTGATAATATTACTTAAATGGATAATTAAAACAGATATGGTATCATGATTACTAATAATGGGATAATAATAGTAGATAGTATTTATTGAATAGGTCCCTTGTACCAGGTACTTCACTACATGCTTTATAATCTTCACAATAATAATTATGTAAAGTAATTTCCCTTTGTATCCCCATCTTACTGAAGAACAAATTGAGGCCCAGAGAGGTTGAGTAACCTGCTGGATAACCAGAGCGTGTAAGATAGGATGCTGACTGTCAGAACTCTCGTGCTCATCCTCTAGTGTGCAACAGACCAGGGCAACTGGTGACACTTAACTTTTTTTTTTTTTTTTTTTTTTTTGCTGTCAGTGCACTGCCTGCCTTCTGTACTAGTGACAGGGAATTAATAAAATAATTTCCCTTTTCATGGTTATCCCATTATGAATTTAATAGAACTTTTGATACAGAGTCATGAGAATTCTTAAGGGAATGGTTTAAAATGTGGATCAAAATGTATTGAAGTGTTCCATAAAAAAAAGTGTAAGAGACAAATTTAGTGAAGGTTAAGTTAGGTGTAGGGTAGAAAAAATCAATCAGGATAAATGGGTCAGCCTTCATCATTTATTCAACAAATACTTATTGTACTGGGTGCCAAGCACGGGGTTTGGCCTATAGGAAAGCACTGGGTGATTTATTTTTGTTGGGTTGACTCCCTGGTGGGATTATTCACAAACAACCATTCGATGTAAATAGGAAGCTTTAATTGCAGAAAAGAAGGGTTAAAGTCTTTCTGGGTGGACCATGGTGCTGAGTTTTGTTTCATTGCATAATCTAGTAGGCGATCCGCGTATTCTCATTATTCTGATGCAGTGTAACAAACCAGCAGGAAACTGCATTCCATGGGATTTCTATGGGGACTACAGAGAATTCATTCCAATGCTTACAGAGCAGCCGCTTGTAGCTTCAAGTAGCTCCAGGGCTAATGTGAGGAGCTGTGCAACTCTACTTGCTACTGAACTGTAAAACTGAAAGCATGTGTAGTGTAAATAAAACAATGTCAGTAAAATTGCTTCTAATCTGGAGGCCTTATCAGAGCATTGGTTGACAGTCTGTTATTGTTGAATGAGGGAAAAAAAGGCAGGGAGCTGGAAATATTATACCACGCTGAAAATGCGAATACCTGCTTCTTCGTTTGGTTCAAAACCTATTCCAATTGTTTTGTAGTTCCATTGGAGGTAAACGTGTAAGAGAAAATATTTTTCATTCCGCCAGCACCCCCACTCCAATACAAAACAACTGCCAAACAGAGTGACGCTTTCGGTAACAAATTTTCTTAGCCTGGCCTTATAGAGGATAAAGGAATCCATGTTGTGGGATAGATTTGGTTCCCATATTCTGTCTGCATTCCATGAGCACCTGGTTTCACCCATCCCCAAAATGTGGTTAGCAGTGCTTCATATTTGTTAATAGAAGAGTTGTCCAGTCTTCTTGAGGCCCATGATGTATTTGGCGGTTGATGTCGGTGGGCCCTTCCCCAGTGTGACTGCTGTGGTCCCCCTAGCCTCACCCCTGTGTTCCTCCTGCTGTCTGTCTACAGGGCAGGCCACCTGGGAATCTCACAAGGCCCCCCCGTACTTGGTTTAACCATCTGCTGTCATTCTCCTGAAATTCTTTGTAACACTAGGTCAGGGGGCCTCACGTTGTCATTTTGCTCTGGGTTCTACTGGTCATGGTCATGTAGCTGGTCTTGTTTGCTCTGTGAACCTCCTCCTCCTCCTCCCTGCCCCAAGCACCAGGGGTTGCGTTCTTCATCCCTGAAGCCGCCTTATCCACGAAGCCTTCTGATTCCTTAGCAGACGTCGCTATCTTCCCTTTGTGTGTCCCTAGTCATAACCTGCATACACCCTGCCTTGAACTCAGAGTGTGCGCCTGTCTTCTTCCATACAGTGGGCTCTCAGGGGGAGGGCAAGCGCCCTCCAAGAGTCTTTGTATTCTTCTCCCTCCGTATCCTAGCCCAATGGCTTTCAGTGCTCCATAAATGCTTGTTGAATTGAAGTGAATTAAATAATTTGCCCTTTTATCTGAAAGAGTAAAGAAATTTACATTTAATATAAGGCCCCTTTGATAGACATATTGCCTTCATTTCAGTTCTCTTCTGATGCAGAATTATGGTGCTGGCTTCCATCAAATGGCAAATGTGATGAGATGGTACACATTTGATTCTGCCTCACTTATAAATTTGGGGTGGGGAAAATATAAATGAAATCATTTCGCTAATTTTAAGACATTTAAAGAGTATGGAAATTGAGCTTTGGAGGAAAAGGTTAACTAAGGTTAAAGCGAATGCTCTTCATTTCGCTTAGCATATCACTAAGTGGAGATTTAAAGGCACTGCTCTGTTCTTACCAAACTTTTCCCATACTACTCCTGGATTTCCTTTTAGTATAATTTGAGCAAGATGTTGTCATCGTTTAAATCATTTTAACTTTGCATGCTTCACAAGTGCCATTTTCATATTGGGAACCCTTCATAATATGGTTTCTTAAACTTTTTAGAAAAATAGAATTTGCAGTGCTTGTTGTCTCTAGAGGTGGCGGAACCCTAGCAGTTCAATCACCTGTGTAGGTATTAGGAGTTCTGTTGATGAGGTACAAAAGAACACAGCAGCGCCACAGACATTTTTAGCAGAGGGCCTGTGATCACCTTGAGAGGTTCTGTCAACTGTCTCAAACTGTAGGCAAAATGTATTTGGGGAGTGTTCAAAGTTCGTTCCGGAGAGAGGGCTCTCAAGGCATCTTCTCGAAGTGTTCAAGAGAAGAACCTATTAATGAACTGCCATGGAAAATGGAATGAAGATACAGCACACATGTTATTAAGTTAAATTTAAGTCAGCCTGTGGGGTGCCTGGGTGGCTCAGTCGGCTAAACCTCTGACTTGGGCTCAGGTTGTGATCTTGCAGTCTGAGTTCAAGCCCCGTGTCGGACTCCACACTGAGAGTTCAGAGCCGGGAACTTGCTTCGGATTCTGTGTCTCCCTCTTTTTGTGTTCATCCCCTGTTAGTACTCTGTTTGTTTGTTTGTTTCTTTCTTTCTCTCTCTCAAAAACAAATACTTAAGACTCAGTCTACTAAATACATGTTGAACATACATTCGAATTGTTTAAATCTGAAATCTCTGGGCAATAAGATGTATTTATCCATTGAATATTACACCAGTATTTTTTTTTCTAAGCATAGATTTTTGTGTTTAAGTGTAGCTGAGAGTCTTGAGTCCTGAACTGGTTCGTTTTTTGTTTTGCATTTGTGAGCAATGAGACACGAAGAATCAGAGAAATTAGGCAAAACACAGTTCCTTTATCATGCCACACGATCATAAAAGAGCTAATGGCTACCTTCAAAGGAAAAACCCAACTTCCAGCCACGGTTATTCTTGAGTATGGGTAGTTGGAGACTTGTGGCAGACATGTGCAAGGAATACTATGATTTACCATGATGAAGATTTTTGCTTAAAAGGAAGTGGCTTGGCTCTGGTAAGATGCCACACCCTGGGGAGTGTGTTTGACCTGACAGGGCTTCACACACAGCCTCTGAGGTCTCCTACATCTCTCAGAGGTGAGCTGGAGGTCAGTGACAGCTTTGCTTCATTTTTGTGGCTCACTTTTCTATTTAGCATTCTTTTCCTTACATAAGTGTTTTCTGTTCTTACTGATTGGCCAGTGTACGCGCTGAGCACACTCAGGAGTAGTGTAGCCACGGAGGAGCCCACCATGCCTTACAGAAACTCAGCTCAGACTGAAGTGTTCATTTGGGACCTGTTGGCCTCCAGAGTATACAAATGTTGAGGTTGGGGTGAACTGTTAAATCAGAAGCCCTGTGGTAGTTACAGATCTCTTTGGTATATTTTAGAGACCACCTACTGTGTGCAAGACACAGCCCTAAGCTTAAAGGGCATTCAAAAATGAATGATACTGGCACTTGCCTTGAGGAGCAGATAGGGCCACAAGGGAAATGAGACACGGGGCGTCTGGCTGTATGTGTTCTCAGAAGGGGCAGTTTAACCAAGACTCTGAGGCGCACATTCTTCCAGAGACATGGGCCTCACCTGACAGGGGAACAGTATATAATTTTTAAGAAGGATGATGAGTTTATTTGGAGTCATTTCCCAGGTGGACCTCCAGTTAGTAAATAGCAATCAACCTAAAGATCTGGGAGGATGAATCTCAACTTGCCTGCCCCTTATTTCTCAGTTCTCTCAGTACAGTTAGTCTAGAATCCCCTGCTGGGAACTGGCCAGCACAAGGGGATGCTTTCTAACTGCAGTCACCTCTGCTGGTCCCTTCTTTTGGGTCTCTGTTCTTCCTCTGCCCCACTCCATACCTACACCCTGTTACCCACTTTTCTTCCAGCCATTTACCTCTTTCTCCCTCTTGCTCCTTCCCAGTCATGATTTCCCTGTGTAATCCTTATCTCTTAGGCAGTCTCAAGATGTAAAAAGTTCAAATGGGTCCTCGTCAAAGACGGTTCAGAGAAATGGTTAACTTCTCCTTGCTCTATGAATTTAAGAGACATTGTAATCTGAGACATTTCTCTTAAAAGATAGGTTTCTGTTTGCTTTTGTTTACTTTTCCTCAAAATCATGCTTTCAGAAAAGCCAAGTATAGTAATACTTAAAATCTACAGTTGAAAACTAAAACTTTATGAGAGCATTTTGGGAGTTTTGTAGCCCTCTGGTGGAGTGTCAAGAGAATCCATAATGGAAATACTTGATGACTTGGATTTTAACTATTTTCAATATGACTGAATAATAAACTTAAGCATTTTTTAGAACACTCTTTTGAGGGCAGCCATTTTGTTCACAGATCTCTAGTGGAGTGTCTCAACATTTATTTTTAATACTTACATTTTTCATTGACAGGAGCAACTGTTCCATTCAGATTTCAGAGTGAATGAAGTATACAGCATTCAAAAGAAATTGTGCCTCTGCTTTTCATTTTTGTTAGGATTTCATTAAGTGATTAATCACAGGAATTTAAAATTGTGGGGAGGGCAAGCAAAACGTTTCTGGGCTATGAACACAGAAAGGCTGCCAGGTTTTGAGTGCTGTTTTGCATCTATGTTAGGTAAATGTGCAGTCATAAGCCTTTGTGTGAAAGCAATTTGACATTAAGGAAAGAGCATTGAAGTCAGACCTGAATTTTAGTAGCCATTCTCTTACTCTATAGATACTTGATTCTGGAGAGGTCACAGCACCTATTTGGAAGATTATTATTCACATTAGTGAAAGGTAGTGTAAGTCATAACTTCTAACATGTCTTGTAGTTCTGTGGTTTGGGGATTTTTGACATCGTTATAAATACAGTAAAGTCATGCTTTGTGCAATCTTTGGGGGGAAATGCACGTTTATGATGCTCCTAAAAATATGATTAGATAAACTAATGATAAAAACAAGCTTACTAGCATACTGAGAGTTAATTGGGGATAGAAGTCTTTTCATTTTTGTACTTATTTCTAGTCTGACCTAACAAGTAGTATATAGCAGACATTCAAAAAACTGATGTTTGAGTGAATGCAAAAAACAATTTCTGAGGTCTTAAGATACTGAAAATTACATCCAGAATAGGTTTAAGTGGAGTGCATGTTGTTTCAAGAATTATCTACTTAAGTCTACAAATAATTTTGTTAGCATAGACTATTTACCTAATAGGCCTTAGGTAATAGTTTAGGCCATAAGTGATTACTTAGTTTTTTTCAAAAAGGGAATTGATTATTAATCATGTAATTTTAGTAAGAGAAAAAGTGTATTTTCCTAACAGAAAAATATTTTTCTAAATAATATGGGGGGTTTTAATGCCTTCAAAATTGCTTGTTTTGATTATTCCATAAACTGGACAAAAGATTGAGGCAAAGAAATTACCCTAATAACTCATAACTGTTGTATTTTTAACAACTTCACGTTATGTATGAAAGCATTTGCAAATATTTCAGTTGTCTTTTGTACTTGGTAATTACTAGGTTGCATTTTATTTTTTCTCAGGAACAGTTACTCCAAAACTAGGTTATAGCAAGTTAAGTTTCATTATCATCATTTAGCAAGTTTTATGTGCCAAGCTATGAACTCCCAGGTATTAGTTTAAAAAAAAAACAGTGATGCCACTATAATATTAATGATAAATGGCATACATTTGAAACATTTAAAAATGATCATAGCCTTAAAGCCAAAAAGAGCCAGAAAATATTAATGGTATAGGAACCATTTTATGTGGATCTGAATTATGTATAGCAGAGAGAGATAGAGATAAATTGCATAATAAATCAAAGTTCACATGGTGTATTGTTTATTTTTTTAAAAACTACACCAACTTTCTGTTTATGCAGCATGTCAGCTATTTGAAAAAAAAGATGAATAGTTCCAGATTCAGATTTATTCCAAGAATGAATATTTAGCACCCAGTAGTGTCATACTGAATGTAGGAAAATAATTACAGTGTATGTTTTACCATGAAGAATTCTAGGAAAGCATTGGCTTTTATACTTTGAATGTGCTTTTATTCTCTGAACAATTTGTGCCTTTTGTGTCTTCTTGATTTGTAAAAGTCAGGTGTTTTAACCTTCCTTTCAAATATGGTAGTAGTAATATTCAGGAGTGTGTGTAAGATTATATTAAGACAATAATTAACAGGAAATGTTTCTTCTTGATAAATTTGTTGTATTAAAACACGATGATTGCAGAGCATTACAAACCTTGGGAGACGTCACTTGAAGAAAACACTTAGAGAAATTCCTTGCAGGATATACTGGTGACCAGAAAAAAATCTGTTGGACTTCCTAATATCTTAAGATTATAAACAGGTGCCTATGTAAGTGGGGTTTAAGTGGTTTGTATATTTTTTGCAGCATGGTTTACTATGGAAATACTATTTTTAAGGGTTTAAAACTAATAGATTTAATTAATATTTTTGTAAACAACCATGGACTACTTCTGCCCTGATTTTGGCCAGTGTTCTGTGGGTTTTTATTTACTTACCATCTAGGTGCAGGTGCCATTTCAATATGTTTGATCCCATATATTATGCATCAATGTGCCCCTAACCAAAAGAATCACAGAACTACTGGAACACTAGCTTGGGATTCTAATATAGAACTTGAAAACCTGCAGCATTTCATGGTGCAGATAAAAAGATCCCTGGAGTGGTTATGACCATGTGATTATTTTCCTCTGTGCCCAAGTCACTTATTCCTGGAATGATTTTGAAATGGCACCATAGATCATTCATGTACGCATTCGTTCATTCAACATTTAATATCAGGTAGTACCCAAGGAGCTAGACAAATGGAAGTATAAATGTTCATGTCTGTCATCTCTCGTCTTTCCATGTGGCTCTTGTAAGGCTTCTGCTTCTGCTGTCTCATCGTGCCCACTCACCATCCTTCCTGTCTAGTGGGCCCCATCAACTTGTTTGTTGCTCCCTTGGTTCAGCGTCCATTGAACTCCAAGTGGGTCTTGACAGCTAGAGGTTGAATGAAGTTCCAGAAGTGAGGTAGAGAAATGATGAAAGCTTTTGAAAAAGAGAGTGGAAGCAAAGAAGAATGTCTCCTGTGAAGGGGAGATAAAGAGGGCCTTAGAGACAGCTGGGAGAGCCATATGGAAGGATGGGGAGCTAGCAGTGGTGGTAGGATTTGATGGAGGGTCAGAGCTTCATGGAGAGGAGATGGCGACGAGAGCATTGGACTAAGACGGTGGCAACCATTAAGCAATCTCGCAGAAGCTATTGGTCCTTTCCCTGGCCATTCCAGTCTGACTCATCTAAATTGATGCGCAAGAGGACACATTTGGTATAAGGATTCTGTGTAGATATTTTAGTGGTGTAGATATGTCTTAGGATTATTGAAGTTTTTGTTTGAGTTATGCAAAGATATTTATATCCAAGAATCAGTGAGAAAACTGTAATTGAGCTGATATGTTGACAGATATTGATTGGCTTAATTTAATGTAGATAGCAAAGGCAAAATGCTTATATAAGATTATGCCAAAAAAATCTCTAACAAAAGTTGTTGTTAAGCTTTTCTTGAATTTGAAGTATTTCCATCAGATGAGATACTTACTGCCTAAATTTTTATAGCTTTTGGAGTTACTGTTATGCTTATTCCTGAAAATGTCATTAAAAATCCTTGTTAGTACAAAAGCTATTCTGTTTTTTTTTTTTAAGCATTATATTGACCAAATTAAGAACAGAAGATTGACCATTCAGAGATTTTCCACCCTTAGGAAGCATGTCTACTTGTTTCGATGGGATACAAAATAAAATGGAAGAGATGTTTAAATGCTTTTTATTCATAGTGTTAAAAATGGTTAGAGGAAGAATTCACATTTTTCCTTAACACAATGTAACAAGCAATTAACTTTTTGGCATAGTGATAAATCTGCTTCTCTAAGAAGGTGTTTTGTGTTTTAATAAGTGGCAATACATACTAGTATATTCATTTTTATTAAATAGTTGAGTAAAAAAAAAAGTGAATTTAATTCACAAGGTATTGCCTTGAGCTTATTGAGATTTTACTACAACATCCCAATGCGATGCCATCACATTCAACAGAGTATTATTTAAAAAAAATAATTAGCAACAAACATGTTTTTGAAGTATCCTAGTGTTTGTGAAGTGTTAGCATCTTTGATCTACTCAGTCTCTAAAATAAACTTAATAACGTAAATTTTTTGGTAATGCTGAATCAGTAATAATGGTATATGGTTTTAAAACAATAAAATCAAAGGTTAGTTACTACAGACAGCACTTAAAAAAATTTTGCCAGCATGTATTCGTGAATTTGCTCATTTGTTGATTTAATTTTATTACTTATCTGTTCTATTTTTAGACTAGACATAGGTCTTAATATCATCTAGAAACTTAACATAATTGTGATTTTTGTACTGTTCGTGAAGATGGTACCTGCAGAGCAAATTATGACAAGCAACCACAACACAAATATGCTTAGCTATATAAATTTTTAAAATTTGTGGTAAATAAATGTGTGTGTGTGTGTAATACAATTGGTCATTTTAACCAATTTTAAGTGTACAACACAATGGCATTAATTAAATGCACAACGTCATGAAACCATAACAACCATTTTCAAAACATTTTCAAATAGAAACTCTGTACCCATAAGACAGTAACTTTCTACCTCCCCCCTTTTTTATCCCCTGGTAACCCCTAAGCTATTTTTGTCACTATGAATTTGTTTATTTTAGATATTTCATATAATAAAATCATGTAATATTTGTTCTTTCGCATCCATCTTATTTCACTTAGCGTAATGTTTTCAGGGTACATTCATGTTGTAACATGCATCAAAACTTCGTGCTTTTTATAGTTGACCCTATTCCACTATATGTATATACCAAATTGTGTTTATCTATTGATAGATAGTTGGATTGTTTCCAGATTTTGGTTATTGTAATGTCACAGTGAACATTGGGGTACAAGTATCTGTTTGAATCCCCGTTTTTAATTCCTTTGGGGATATACTTCGGAGTGGAATTGCTGGGTCATGTGGTAATTCTATTTTAAGTTTTGGGGGGAACCACCGAACTGTTTTCCGCAGCAGCTCTGAATGTATGAGGCTTTCAGTTTCTTCACATTCTCAGTTTTGTTTCCTTTTTTTTTTTTAATTATAGCTAACTTACTAGGTGTGAAATGATACCACATGTTGGTTTGAATTTACATTTCCCTATTGTAATTCCCTAAGACTAATGATCTTAAGCATCTTTTCATGGGCTTCTTGGCTATTTGTCTATTTCTTAAAAGAAACATCTATTTAAGTTCTTTGCCTGTTGTTACACTGGATTGTCTTTTGTTGTCAAGTTTTATCCTTTGTATTTTCTGTGCATTAAACCCTTATTAGATAAATGATTCAAAAATATTTTCTCGCATTATGTGTGTGTGTTTCTTTACTTTGATCATCATGCCCTGTAATGCATAGCTGCCTTGAAATTTGGAGTCCAGGTTATCTGTTCTTGTATTGCTCCTGCTGTTAGTGTGTTAAGAATCTGTTGTCAAATCCAACGTTATAAAAATGTCCCCTATCTTTTCTGCTGAGAGTTTTATAGTTTGAGCTCTATTTTTAGGTTGTTGATTCACTTGGGTTTATTTTTGCACATGGTGTGGTGAAGGGGTCCGAATCTATTCTGCTGCATGTGGAAATGCAGTACCCTAGCACCATTTGTTAAAGACACCATTCATTTACCACTGCATGGAGTTGGCACCTTGTCAAAAATCACTTGGCCATAGATGTACAAGTTTATTTCTTGACTGCCAGTTCTGTCCCATTGGTCCTACGTGTCTTTCCTTTTGCCTGTGCCACACTGTTTTGATTACTGTCACTTTGTCATAAATTTCAAAACTTATGTTTTGAGTGTTAGTCTTTTGACTACTGTAGTTTTCAAGACTCTTTTGACTATTCCGGGCTCCTTGACATTCCATATGAATTTCAGGATTGGCTTTTCCATTTTTCCAAAAGAAGTTGTTGGAATTTTTATAAGGGTTAAGTTGGATCTGTAGATTACTTTAGTGTTGACATCTTAACAGCATTAAATCTTCCAATTCATGAACATGCTACGGCTTTTCATGTTTCTGTCTATCTAGTTGACTTTATTTTTTTTTAGAGCAGCTGTAAGTTCACAGTGACATTGAGCAGAAGTTAAAGAACTTTCCCATATGTTCCCTGCCTTGGCATCTGTGTATTTTTTTAATGGAATTTAAATTACTCTTTAATTTCTTTCAGCAATGTTTTATGGTTTCATATGTAAGTCTTTAACCTTCTTGGTTAAATTTGTTAGTAGGGGTTTTATTTTTTTAGATGCTGTTGTAAATGGAATTGCTTTCCTAATTTCTTTAATTGTTCATTCCTGTCCTGTGAAAACACAACTGATTTTTACATATTGATCTTGTAACCTGGAACTTTGCTGAATTTATTTATTAGCTCTAGTAGCTTTCTTGTAAATTCCTTGAGGTTTTCTGTATATAGAATGTCATCTGTAAACAGATAGTTTTACTTCCTCCTTTTCAATTTGATGCCTTTTATTTATTTTTCTTGTCTAATTACTATGTCATGAAATTCCAAAACAATGCTGAATAGTAGTGGTGAAAGTTGGCATCCTTACCTTCTTCCTCATCTTAAGCGGGGAAAGCTTTTAGTCTTTATCCATTAAGTATGATGTTAGCTGTTTTTTCTTTTTTCTTTTTTTTGTAAATGTCCTGTTTCATGTTGAGGAAGATTTCTTCTGTTGCTAGTTGTCTGTTTGTATCATGAAATGGTGTTAAATTTTGTCAAATGCATCAATTGACAAGTTCATATGGGTCTTTTACTCCCTTTGTTCTCCTAATGTGGTGTGTTATATTGTTGGACCATAGTTCAGAACTCTTGAAACATAGTAACTTTGCATTCCTGGGATAGTCCAACTTAGCTATAGTATATCATCATTTTCATATGCTATTGGATGTTTTGCTATTATTTAGTTGAGGAATTGCTACATGAATTTTATTCATTGCCAGACTAGCATTGAGGATTTTCTTGGATGCCTCATTTGCAAAGGCATTTCTGTCAAAGAAATGATAGAACGTCTGAGTCTTACCTATCTGAATGAATCAAATAAATTTTTTACTTAAATTTTTATAACTGGCCTGTACATTTAAAGAATACAAAAACAGCAGTGGCTTGGGTGGCTCAGTCGGTTAAGCATTGGATTCTTGATTTTGGTTTAGGTCATGATCTCATAACCTGTGAGTTAGAACCCTATGTTGGGCTCCATGTTGACAGTATGGAGCCTGCTTGGGATTCTCATTTATTCTCTCTCTCTCTCTCTCTCTCTGTCCACCCTCTCCCCTTCGTGCTCGCTCTCTCTCTCTCTCTCTCTCTCTCTCTCTCTCTCTCTCTCTGTTTCTCCCTGTCTTTGTCTCTCTCAAAAATAAAAAAATAAATAAACTTAAAAAAAGGAATAAGAAAAACATTTCATCTATAAGGTTAGAAATACTTGTGGAGTGTCTATTAGGTGACAGGTGATAAGCTAAATGTTTTATATGTTACTTCATTCAAAAGGTAACAGCTGTCAGTATTCCCATTTTGTAAGTAAGGACATGGAAACTTCGAGCTAGCAAATAGTAAAGCAAGGGCTTTTAGCCCTTGTTAGCCTTTGTTTTTCGTCCTTAAGCCTTGACTCCTGATGCTACATTATTATGTCTGACTTGAGATGGGAGTCTGTTGACAACACTGCAAAGAAAGAATAAGGGTGCCTATAACTAAAGAGTTACCTATATGTTGGGTTTATTTTCATATCCTTATTTTCTCTAGTTCAGGACAATTTGAACATAGTAAAACCACCATATAACAGAAATTCCAACAACTAGAGTAATTAGAGTGCTACATTCTTTTTTTAAAAAAAAATTTTTTTTTTCAACGTTTATTTATTTTTTGGGACAGAGAGAGACAGAGCATGAACGGGCGAGGGGCAGAGAGAGAGGGAGACACAGAATCGGAAACAGGCTCCAGGCTCTGAGCCATCAGCCCAGAGCCTGATGCGGGGCTCGAACTCATGGACCACAAGATCGTGACCTGGCTGAAGTCGGACACTTAACCGACTGCGCCACCCAGGCGCCCCTAGAGTGCTACATTCTAATGCTATAGATGAGTGGATGAATTGATGGAAAAAAACAATAAAGGAAATCCAAGAATGGTATGAACAAAATAATTATAAATCTAAATGCACATGAATCAGTCTTCATCATTTCCAGACATTTAGGCGTTTTAGAGGACAGCAAGATTTCTCAGTAAAACAACATGATTTTTCTATGTAAATGTTGTGGCATAACAGGTGTGTTGGCTAGTGATAAGATAATCTGCCAAGCAACAAATAAATAATTGCACATGAATCCCAGGAAGATGTTAGCCCTGGGGTATATTTGAATGTGATTTTTAAAATGGCATTCAATTTTTTTTCTGAGCCTCACAAATAGCTGCATATACCTCTATCTTGAATGGTGAGGTTGATCCTAGTTTTCATGGCTATATTTTATTTTTAATGTTTTAAAATGTTGTTGTGAAATATATCATGAGTTCACCTCCCTCCCCCAACCCCAGCAGCCCTTTTACCTGGATAATGTTAAAAACTGTTTGGTCATGTGTCTGTTAGGAAGTTTTGCCAGGTTTTTCAAGCCTTGTTTAGGAACTCCTAAGTCCTTCCATAGCGCCTGTTCCTGTTGGTGGCACTATTTGCAATTTTTTGTTGATTTGTCGTCTCGTCAAGGCAGTAAGTTCATTCAGGGCAGAGATTGAGTTTTGTTTAACAGCATAACTGGGCATCTTCTTCAATGGCTGGCACTTACGAAACGCTTAATATTTCTTTTAAAAAAAAGTAAAAAATGATCTGTGTTATTCGCATGTCAAACAACTGTTGCGGTACAGTCTACCCCACCTCTAACAGTTGATATTCTTTTTTATTATTTATTATTATTATTTTAATATGAAATTTGTCAAATTGGTTTCCATACAGCAGCCAGTGCTCATCCCTAAATGTCCATCAACTGACGAATGGATAAAGAAATTGTGGTTTATATACACAATGGAATACTACTTGGCAATGAGAAAGAATGAAATAAGGCCTTTTGTAGCAACGTGGATGGAACTGGAAAGTGTGATGCTAAGTGAAATAAGTCACACAGAGAAAGACAGATACCATATGTTTTCACTGTTATGTGGATCCTGAGAAACTTAACAGAAGACCATGGCGAGGGGGGAGGGGAAGGAAAAAAAAACAGTTCTTTTTTGAAAAAAAAAATTAATGTTTATTTATTTTTTTAAAGAGAGAGAGACAGAGACAGCAAGCCAGGGAGAGGCAGAGAGGCAGAGAGAAATCCCAAGCAGGCTTTGTGCTGTCAGTGCACAGTGCAACGCAGGGCTCACACCCATGAACTGTGAGATCATGACCTGACCAAAGTCCAGAGTTGGATGCTTACCCATCTAGGCACCCCTAATAGTTGCTCTTCTTAACTTTCTCAAGTTACTGTTCTACGGCAAACTTTGCTACCCTGCCAATGGGTAAATAACTCTCAGGGGGATAAAGGTACTTCCTTTATATACCTGGGTACATTATATTTTCAAGGAAATAATAACGCGTGCCTAGTTTTTCCATGTCACTGAAAGGCCAGTAGGGTGTGAGGCAGTGGGACTGTGACCTCTGCCACCACACTGATCATCATGGTCTTTTTCGCCGCCTTTTTCACATTCTCCCCAGTAGATTCTGAGGTAATACACCTGGTTGTATCCACATGAAGGATACCTGTGTCTCGGCAGGTAGATTTGTAACTTGAAGAGCAAGGCATCGGACATAATTCTTTGCTCACTATAGTAGTGAAATTATGATTACTAAACATCGTCAAAGTGAGTCACCTGTATAAAAGTATTTTCTTATTGCACCATTTTTATAAAACTGCCCTACTGCATGGGGCACTGGTGCCTTGGAAGTGCTAAGTTACAGGGCTACTGAGGCAGTACTCTTTGAGAGGTGATTTTGGATAAAGTATCTTAAATCTCTAAAACAAACTGATTTTTATTTTTAAATAAATTGATGTCCAAGGTAAAAGATGCACTTCATATCCAATACCCTTTTTCTTCCCTTTGCCTATACCACTTCTTCTCTGATCACATGTAGGTTTCGGATGATATCTTACTTCCTAAAAAGAAACAGATCAGGCAAGTATATAGATCAAGATATCAAGTAATAAATAGGTAAAGTCCCATTTGAGTGTTAAAATAATGCATGAGCCAGGCCATGCATTTGTGTGGGGCCTGAATTTGTGTTGGTTGGTGGAAAATAGTTTGTTAGTTGATTAAACTTCGTAAAAAGGAATGCCTTTTACATGGGTAATGTCACAGTTAACAGACATCCTGGGAAGAAAATAAATGAGATATATGAGGTGAAAAATTAGGCAAGAATTAAAAAAAAATCTATTGGTAGTATTTCATGTTTATTTATTCAGAGAGAAAGAGAGGAAGAGAGAGGGAGGGAGAATCCCAAGCAGAATGCCGACGCGGGACTCAGACTCACGAACGGCGAGATCATGATCTGAGCCAAAACCAAGAATGAGATGCCTAACCGATGAAGCCACCCAGGGACTCTCCAGAATTTATTATTTTTAATTGTAAAATGGGTTAGTGCCATTCAGGAGTGATAATTCAAAAGATCCATACCAGTGGATTGGCCTTGCCACTGACTCAGCAGAATGTAGGCCATTGCTGGAGCAGCTTCCTAGAGGGCCATGAAGGTGCTGAACTAGTTGAGCACAGGGGTGAAGTTATTTGAAACTAGCATGCAAATAGGGCAGTATTTTAATAAGTTGTTGTGTCTTTTTACTCTCCTTTGGTGTTCTCTGATGATGCTAACACTACCTGACTACTAAAGCTATCTTTGGAAAGGAGGAAAAGGAAGCCTTGTTTGAAATTTATTCTCTGCAGTTGGGAGACATGACGGCATCAGTTTTTAATAAATGAAACATTTCAGTAAATAAGTTTTTCCTACGTGGCTAGGAAAGTTAGCTCTATTGGATGTTATGCGTATGAAGCCTCAATTTCCCCAGTGCACAGTAACTGTCTTTTCTAGTAGTAGAATTGTGGCTTTGCATACAAAAGACACTGACATGCAGCTCTTACATGGTCACTTTCCGTCTGCTTCTTGCAACTCCATCCTGGCCTCCAAACCCTGCTGGATTTGGTTTGTGGCCAGCTGCTGATAACCTAGAATAAATCACCATGAATCCCTCTGAGGGAACTAGAGAAAAATGGGAAAAGCAATAAGATGCCAAAGGAACATTTTAAGGATTAAGAAAGGGCCAATGTTTAATGCAGTTCAAGATATCAGGGAAGAGCGAGATTGGTGTCAATGCCACTGGAAGGTGAGCGTGCCCTGGAGTCAGAGACATGGGCAGTTGATTTCTCAGTGATGCCCCAATGCACAGTACAGTGTGACATGCGATACTTCTGAAAAGGGTGGATGAGAGCAGAAGAGAACATTAGTATAGCGTATGTTTTCTTAGATTTGATTTCATATCATTTCCTAGATATTTAATAGCACCTGGAAGTAGGCAGAAATATTGGAAATCAGAATAAAGTGAAGGAAAAAGAAAAGAAAGTGGCAGGACATTTGATGGCAATTCATTGGCTGGAATGAAGATGAGAGCCAAAAGAAAAATCAAGACATGAAGATTTTGAGAAACGATCAGAGAAATTAAAATACACAAGTAGAGCAAAGGTCATCAAGTGAGTTTGTTATAATCCAAGATAGGGAGGGTCTGGGGAAAGAAAGAATATTGATGATTTTGGTCACTTAAAAAAAATCTTAGGAGAACCTGATTAAAAAATACAATCCGCTCAGATGTGGCTGAATTGTGAGTTACTGAATATGACTACCAGGTGTCAATTCTATACGTAGGTGGAAATAGAAGGCACCATTTTACGTGGGATTCGGGATTTGTGAAATCTTCATTAGCAAGGCAAGTTTATCTTTGTATCCTACAGCTAATGAGATAACACATATGCTCAATGTAACTAATAAACTTCCATGTTTTAACCCTTAAATAAAGGACGGGTAGGGATGGGTAAACATGTTATTTAATTCAATAGTGCTGGGAGGTTGGAGTTGGAGGTCTGAGCACATGGATTTAGAATTGCTGCCGGAAATTTTCATGCCCTGGTTACCACATTCATCATGAGATACAGGAATGTTTTCGTATGTCCTTTAATGTCATGAGGAGTCAATAGAATACTCCCGAGTAAGAGATGATTTGATGTTATATCCTCAGTCTTTGAGCTGGCTTCACATGGCATTTATGCTGTTAGAAATGAGGAAGGTAGCATTGCAGCAGGTGGTGATTTGAAATTGGAGAGTCAGGAAACCAGATTAGATTAATCTAAAATTCTATACTCAGAGATTCCAAGGTCATTAGTATGAATATAGATATGTACTGGAAGAATTGTGCTTTTGTGTATCTTTGTGGAAGCAAATGGAGAGAAGAAGGAAGTATTGAGAGAGTTACTCAAAAAATACTAAAATCATCCATGGTAAGGATTGGACACTCAAGGGCTATGTGATATTCAGATTGTATAGATTCCAATGGGGAGGACAGGCATAAAACAGGGAAAGGAAATCTCTAAATCTTGCGTAATGAGATAATGGGAGAGAAAGCCCCTCCCATGGTATAATTTGCTGTCTTTGATTCAAAACGAATGTTGCCATGATTTCATATTTTTGCAGTATAACTTGAAGAAAATTGTTAATGTAATTTCAGTTTTATCTTTTAAACATTGAATAGTTTGGGAGGTTATGCTCAGTAATGCTTTTATGTTGCCTAATTGGTAACTTGTTAACATTTTTATTTAATATCAGTGGAGAAAAAATTAAAATTAAATGGCTGCTATAAAATAGGATTAGTGATTCAAGTGGCCATCCTGAAAAGCCTCCTGTCTGGGTTTCTACCTATCTGTCTACAGGCCTCCTCCTCACCCATATGCTCCTTATACTCGCTGTTAGCCAGTAAGTACTGCGTGTAAATGGCAAGCAACCAACCTTCTAGAGACTTTTCTATCCAAAGTCACTGCTTCTCACCTCTTTGATATATATGCAGACAAACTGTACAATGCTCTTCCTTGTCTCTGTTTCTTTGTTATTCTACTCTGGCTCCCTGTGTGTGTTTTTTCTCCCATGAATGTAACACATTATTTAACTGTAGGAGCTTCCTTTTGAAATTGTCCTCCCTGCCTCCCACACCTCATATGGGGATGTATGCCGAGCATTCAGTAGGTAATCAATAAATGATTGATGAATAAAAACTGATTGAATGGATAAATCACTTGGACCCTTTTCAGAAGATGGCAGTTGTGTGGGTGCGGTTTAGATTTCAAATTTACCAACTGAAAGTGTTAGAACTTTGGTTTTTAAAAATATGTACTAAGATTTTCCTGGTTGTCTTTTCGTGGTAGCAAATACGTGAGTAGTTTGAAATTTTCAACACTTTTCTCTAGGGTACCTCTCTGCTGCCTTTGTTTTTCCATGCTGTTTCTTCGGTTAGATAAGATTAGGCAATATCTTCTACCATAATTTATGTTCTAGGTAAACTGCATCATTGGAATTTCCCTAGAAAACACTTTTAAAGATGCTCACAAATAAAACAAACGAAGCAGTAAGATGCACAGACGTATGGTTGTATTACTGGATAATAATTACCTTCAGTTACCAGTATAATTTTAATATTCTAATCATTTAATTTTCTTGCCCTTGAATTTAACTGTATTAAGGATGTAATCATCTTGAATGTATGTTCTTTTTTACTCTAGGTTTCAAACTATTTATACTGTTTGTTTTTATCCACTTGGGGATTTGATCCTGCCCAATTGACATGTATCATTTCTTCTCCACTTTCACACCAACTTGCAAGCTGGCTCAAGCCTTCCCATCACGTCTCTTTATCTCATGTCCCCTTGTAGCTATTTTTTTCTTTCCTTCGTAGCTAATTTCTCAAAACAACAATAAATGCTAAAAATTTCCACTTTTCTGTAGAAAGCTGACCCTTAGTTCTTGCTGTCTCCCATCCTCTACCTTCAGGGAAATTCTTCTGGCAGTGACCACTTAATTGTCAACATCCACTGGTCTCTTTTATTCCTCATCTTTTGATTTTGTGGGCAAGTCCCTTCTTTCAGAAAATAGCTCTTCCTTTGACTTCAGTAACACCTTTCTTTGGGTATCCTTCTACACCTTCCTTTAAGTTGCCATTGGGTTCCCCTTTTGCCCTCTGTGTTATTTTGTCATCTGATGAATTTAGGAGATTAACTCCTTGTGATTTTTTCCTGTCTCCTGTTAGGCCAGCTCATCTAAGCTCTGGACTTAAATCAAAGTCCACCTTCTGTCCACCTGCTCTTTTCCATGACTTCTGCCTCTCCAAGTTCAGGCCCACATGATCTCCCGGCCAGAACCTCCATAGTGTTCTTACCATTGCAATCTCCCGCACTCCCCTGGTAATCCTATAATTGTACTTTTCACTGACTCCAGAGGAATCTTCCTAATGTGTACCAAAATCATGTGTCTCCATTTTGTGTGCATATAATTGTCTGCATATAATGGCTGAGTTCCTTGGTTGAATTCTAAGGAATTCCATGGCCTGAGCCATGCTGAACGCTCCCCATAGTTTGTGTCCTTCCACCTTCACGCCATATTTACGCGTTCCTTAAGTGGACCTACTGCTTTATGACTTCTTATTTTCCTCATGATGCTCTTTGCATTTCATTATTTCTACCCTCTTATGGCCCTGACATCTCATTTTAAATGACTTGTCTGAAGGACTACTTATCCAGGGAAGCCTTCCTTGATCTGTTCTGAGAGACAATTGGCCACTATCTGCCTTGTAGGTTCAGTATCCTGAACTGAACCTCCTCTCTCAAAGCTTATGCTCTGGTCAGGAACACTGTCAAACAAACAGTTTGAAGCTAGTGTGCCTGATGAGCTAATTGGGAAGAAAAGGGTGCCACAGCATGTTAGAAGCATGTTTAACTTCAACTTCCAGAGGAAGTGACTTTTGAGGGGAGATTTCAAGGATGAGTAGGTCTTCCTAGGAAAGGAGTGGGAGATGAAGGAGAATGTTTCCAGGCATGAGAGGCCTCAGAACATGGAGTGAGAGGACATGACCAGTCTTCCCAAACTGAAGTGGAATGCAGGGTGTATGATGGAGGAGAGAACAAGAGCTCGTTAACACAAGGCCTTAAAAACATGTTAATGAATTTGGAACTTATGCTAACGGCAGTGGGAAACGTGTAAGTTTGAGTAGAGGATTGACCTGAGCAGAACAGTGGAAAGTTCTCTTGGATTGTAGGTAGTCAAGAAAAGCTTGGAAAGGAGATGGTGAAAGGGCGCCACAAAGAAAGGAGTTAGGAGGTTATTGCAGTAGTTCAGGAAAGATGATGGTGGCTTAGAGTAGGTTGGTAGCACACATGGATAGAAATAGATTGTAGAAATTCTTAGGGATAAGAGAATTTGCAGTTGACTGGATAGCTGAGGAAGTTAGAGTAAGGAGAAATACAGGATGATGGATATAGACAATGGGTGGTGCCATTTAATAAGAATATACATCACTGGGGGGAGTCAAGCTGTCATGGGAAGATGAAGATCATGGTTTTGTGTTTAAGGTTCCTGTGTGACATGAAAATAGGCTAGTAAGTAGCCATGAAACCTGGAAGACCATCTCACCTGTAACTTTCCTTTTACTGGACTGTAATATTCTTTAATGTGTCTTAGTCATCCTTCATGCTCTGTGACTGTTACACAGTTGGTTTTCAAGAACTATTTGGATGAATAAACAAATCAGTGAATGAAATGGAAATACACCCTACGTGGATCTTCCCAATCTACTCTTCTTCACAAAGGGGCTGTGTTCAGAATTTGTAGCCCATCAAGATTATCCTGTTAGCCTTTTCAGAATTCCTTTTGTGAGTACTTCCAGTATTAAAGAAGAACTGGAAACAAAAGCGCATTTTAAAATACCAGAGATAAATATAAGAACCATTTCCCTCCTCAGAGTTTCAAAACACATCTTTTCTGGTCTCACGTTAGTACTGTTATCTGCTATTTTCTCCTGAGATTCAGGTTGTTTGTGACTTGAATGAAGGTCTGACATGGATACTCAGGTACGATTTTGTGTTATCCATGTTAATATTCAGGTAATGAAAAATGACTGTAGTTTTAAAGTCTAAGTAGTTGTGATTCCTGCAAGGTACATTTACCTACATGAGGAAATGAATCATGCTTTTCAAAGTGGATCCAATTGGGTGTCCTTTTCCCCCTATATTTATATTCAGTTTGGAATTAACCTGGCATTATCCCTAGATACTATAAAGGAAAAGTGGTAAGGATTTTTGTGCAAAATAATGGTGCCTGAAAGATAACAAATACATTTTAGAATGAATGGGGAGTTTCTTGGGAAATCATAGACACAGACACACACACACACACACACACACACACACTCCTCTCATGTAAGGGTCATGTTGGACTGTGCTATAATGCTGGCCAAGGAAAATCTTTGGAAGAGAGCCACTGGGGAACAGCAGATGTTCTTTTTGGTTCTGTTGGCAGTGAGGGGCACTGCGAGTCAAGGTTAAGGCTTTGGAGCTAAATAATAGAACTGAACTAGGGTTTTTTCCTTCCAGCAAGCAATCCCCAAGGTCATGGACTCTGTCTTCAAAAATTCTAGAGATCTGAAGTGATTAAGAATTGAACTTTCTTATGTTTATCATACACCACTAGGGAAGAAATCAAGTGAATCTGAGCTCTGATGAGGAATGCTTGGGTCTCAGTTAAGGTAGCTGCAATCAGAATATAATTCAAGATGCTGGGATAGGAGATCACTGATTTCTGTAAAAAGACAAGTAGAGACCAAAAAAAAAAAAAAGTCACTCTTCATCTTCATTTTAACTTTGCTTTGCAAATTAAGCCACTAAAAAAGCCTCCTTGATTGAGGTGAACCATGCATACTTTTAAGTTACATTTTGCTTATCTCTCTCTCTCTCTCTCTCTCTCTCTCTCTCTCTCTCTCTCTCTCTGGTATAAGTACACTCTGGTTGTGCCTGCACACTTGGAGATGTTTGGCTGAAAATACTGAAATAATTTTGTAAGATGTTATCTTCCAGCATTGAAGGATTTTGATGATTTTATTGTAGGGATGCCCTGGTCTCCAGCAATGAAATAATAGAATTTAAGTGTTTTTTTTTTATGTGAAACTTTTTTGCATACACACCTTCAGTTAGCATCTGTATGCTCATGACTCCCAAAGTATTTCATCCTCTCACTAGATTGCCTCTCTGAGCTTCAGTCTGAATATCAAAGTGCATATGTGACATTAGGATGACTCCAATGTCATGGTGATAGCTTAAATTCTTCAGGTCTCCAACTGAACTCATGCTTTGGCTGTCAAGTCTGATCTCGTTCCAGTGTTTCCGGTCTCAGTGCATAGTGTCACCACCTATTGAGTTACACAATCAGAAACCTCAGATAAGAATGTATCCTTGCAACTGGCCTCTCTTTCATCTCTTAACCAATGCATCCACTCCTGTTGAGATTTTTGTTTTTGTTTTTGTTTTTTTTCCTTTAATGTAAGCAAAATCTGTCTACCTCTCTGCAATTCTCTTGAGATCACTCTGGTCCAGTGGTTCTCAACTAAGGGCAATTTCGTCCCCAGGTGGACACTTAGCAATGTCTGGAAACATTTTCATTGCTATATCTTGGGGATTGCTATGGGTGTCCAGTGGGTAGAAAGCAGGAATCTGCTAAAAATCCTACAATGCACAGGAAAGCCTCATGACAAAGAATTACCCAGGCCCAAATGTCAGTGACTCTGAGGTTGAGGCCTCAGCCAGCATCTTCTCATTTTTGGATTATCAAAGTAGCATTTGAACTGGCCTTCTTCAGTCTCATCCTTTAACAGTGCAAATCCAGGTCTAGTACCCTTCCTGGCTTCTCACTACTGTGAAGGTAAAGATGACACTTTCTCAGGATGCTCTGGAAGGCCCTGCATAGTCCTTCCTGTGTCCACTTCTCCAGCCTCCATTCCCATTGCTCCCAGCTTGCTGTCTCTCCTCTAGCTGTATTTTCTTCTTTCTCATCTTGTCACTGCTTTGCTCTTCTTGCTTAAGGCATTCATACACATTCCCTTGGAACGTTATTCTCCCCACCTTTAGTCTTAATTCCTCTTACTCATGCTTCAATTTGTAACTCCAACATCACTGTACTTGAGTAGCACTTTTGAACCCTACTCTAGATTCATCTTAGGATACAGATTCTCAGTGGCATGGACTTTTTATTTTTTGAACCACTTAAACTTGTTTCCTTTAAAAAAAAAAAAACAGGTGTACCTAATGGAATAATAGCTAATATTTGTGAAACACTTATGCTACCTCCCCTACTAGGTTCTCTGTCCGCATTTTTCTTTAATCATCACCACAAATACGTGTGATGGATGTTATTGTACATTATAACTTAGTAGAGGCTAAAATACATACTCCCCGACATCGCTGAAATTAGGATGTATCTTATTATCGGTGTCATCTTAAATTTGGCCTTAATCCCATTTTGCAAATGACAAAGCCGAGGCACAGGGAGGTTAGGTCACTTGGCCAAGACGACATAACTAACAAGCGGTGGCATCAGGATTCCAATCCAGGCAGTCTTAGGACCATATCAGCTTCAGTTCAGTGCTTTCTTGCATTACGATGTTGCCATGAGGATTATCGAGATAATACATGTCAAGCATTTAGCTCGCTGACGTTTAGTAAGCACTGAGTAAAGATTAGTTATGATGATTATTTATTATTCCTCTTATTGTATAATTATTTCATGCTATCTGTCCCATAGAAAGAAAGATTTCAGAAGGGCAGGGCCTCTGTCTCATCTGCCACTCACTGTGTCTGTTTTTCTTAGTGCCGAGCCACGTAATAAGTGTGTTTTGAATGACTAAATGAATGCTTGAATGAAAAGAGGACCATTAAAGAGAATTGGAATTCTATCATTTGATGACACAAATGTTCATCTTGAGTGATTGGTTTGTGCCTCTCTTATGGTACTTACCCCATTCTGTGTTGTAACATTTATTTGTGTAATGGTCTTTTATCTCCTCACCAGATTATAAACTCTCTGTACATGTGGCATTGCATCCCCAGTACCTACCACAGTTTTATTGTAGAGAAGACACTCAGCACATACGTTGGACTGATTGACTCTTGTGTTGCCCTAATGGCTCCAGTTCAGGACACGGTAATGTTTTGGAGGATGCTTAACTCTGGGGATTTTTTTTTAACAACATAATAAAACTTTTTGCCGTTGCTATCAAATCCAAATTGTCTTCAGGAGGATATCAACCAAATATTCCTGCATATCTTTATAGACTTACTGTCATTTATGATGGAAATAGTCATGATATTCGATTGAAAAGTAGAGATGGAGATAGGTATTTGGGGGGTAAGTTTCCTTTTCTGGCTTAATCTGTGCTTAAGTAAGAATTAGCAATAATTTTTCAGAGAGGGTATCGGAGGGACGGTTCCTCAAATAGCCTTTATTTGCTGGCCTTAAAAATTAAAGAATGAGAAAACAGGTTTTTAAGCAGTGGAGGTTGTTTATCTGAATTACTCACTGTGTTGTAGAATAATGAATTTATTGCCTTTCCAATTGGCTACATTTATTGGAAGGCTAAAGAGTGAATCTTTTGATGCCAAGGAGAATGTTAGGTCGGGGGCCTAAACAATTTACCTGGCTTCTTCCTTTTGGATCTAGTTTCATGTTTTTGGCAGCTGAATGCAAGGGATATTGCGTTCTGCCCTGTCGATGCCAAAAGTTCACAGAAGAGAGCATTTTTGGCAGGTTGTTCTTGTTTTAAGGACAAAGGTGTTTGAATTTCACACTTTAATTTTCAGGGACTTGTTCGTACACTATAGGTGAGAGGTTCATAAAATCATGTATTGTATACTAAGCACTTGGGGAGATAGCACATGTTTCACCTTGATTGGCTGCTCAGAAATTTCTACGGTCGCTTTTGTTTCCTGGACTATACGCTAAGCAAGGCCCAAGAGGGAGCATTGAGTGGAATGGAAATTAGTTATTGTTGTGTAGCTTCAGAATTTAAATACCTTACACAAAAGGGAGGATATTTGACTAAGTGCAATGACTTTTTTTGACCACCAGCATAACTACTTACCTCAGAAAATTGTACCTACAGGTTGACACCTGTAAGCCAAAAAGCAAACGAGGGTCTCTGGGTTCCAAGCCCGCAGTTTCTACATATATTTTTACTTAGATTAAGTGTTAATTACTTACTTTGTAGAAAAGCAACTTATTTGGTAGAAAAGAAACAGCAGGGTCTGTAATATATGGTCACTTTTATGCATTTTGAACTATGTCATAGCTTTGCAGCATTCCTGTAAATTACCTTGTAGATACAAATATTTGGAGGAGTGTTTCAATTATACATAATTGCCAAAGTGTGAGAATTAATGTGTGGACTTCTGTTACAATACAAAGCAAAAGACATTACAAACACAGCTTGTTTTTATTATCTATGTGTACATGTGGATTCATGAACCTGTATTATTTTCGTCACTGCCCAATAACTAAACCAAAGGATTTTATCACAAATGGAGATGAGGGATTTGCTTACTTTTAGCCAATGGTTCATATGAATCTAGAATAATTTTTTAACGTGCGTATTTCCTAACCCTGATAAACTTGCACAAATACACCAAGAACATGTGTAGAAATGCTTATTTCAGTATCGTTTTAATGTCCAAGATTTGGAAATGACTTCTGTAGATAACTAGATCAATTACTATATCCATCCAGTGAAATGCGGAGTAGAGTTTAAACAGATTGGGGTAGATTCATGTGTGCTGAAGTTCAAGACATAGATTTGCAAGTACAGAACAATATCAAGAAGATGATTTAATTCATGTAAATAAGGTGAAGTTGCCACTTCCATGCTTTTAAGTGTATATTTCTCTTTTAGAAAAATACACAAAAAACAACTCCTGATGATTGCTTTTGACGACAGAAAGACTTAGAGGCTGGGGAGCTTTGACATTTGCCTCTATATTCCTCTATACCTTTAACATTTAAAAAAATTATAAAATAGTTGTGTTTTAATATAGAAGTGAAATTCACTTCTGAATTGAAAGCTTAACTCTTGCTGGTTGTTTCGCATATTGGATGCTGTTAGATTAACAAGGGAGTGGAAAGAAGACAATGTGAAGGAAATAGAGTGTATATTTTAATTTTGCTGTCACAGAAGGAAATGACATAGAGTCCGCATGCCTTCCTCAATACCAGATTACATACGTGTAGGGCTATGTGAATGTCCTGCATGTGGAATGCTGCAGCCCGTGAACTTAGTCTAAGGATGTTGTTGTGGTGCACCCCACCCCCCAAACTGGCATTTGTGAGAAATTTCTTCAGAGCTCATTATTATAGAGCCTTTTCTTAGTCTGAAGAGGGGTGCTCTGTTGACAGGGCCAAATTATAGCTTGGATAATTACTTTTGTTCACATCCCTCTCCTCTCTTTCTAATAGATAGCAATGCTATTTTTGTTATGATAATAATGGATACTTAGGGTTTTTCCCTCCAAATTCTTTGTTGTCTTTCTGTAATTCACATAATGTATTCAGAATATTGGTGAGTCTTTGATCTTTTCATTTTGTAAATGGTCAAAATGAAATGTAGTGAAAGCAATGGACTCTTTTGAGAGACAATGGCTGAATTAAGACACACAAAGAATAACTGATAAACTCTCAAATATGTGCTTTGTACTATATCAGAAGATAGTTGCTGCTTTTAACCCAAAAATGAGATCTGAGAAACCACTTTAAAAAAAAGGCATTTATCAGTAGATACCATAGCATATTTTTGGATAGAAGAAAATACTGGGCAGAAATGTTAATTTAAAGCCATATATCATATGCTTTTGCACGTTGTAATCAAACAAATGTTAAGTCTTACAGATTTGTTGAGGAAGAATTAGCCGTTTTTATTATACAATTAAAGGTAGGGGCAACATGGATAATTGTTATTATGTGACAGGATAGGATAACAATAAAGATAGAAAGCTGGTCTCAGTGCTTATGGGGTAATCCTCTATGTGACGTCACAGGCCATGCCTACAATGCACTTGGAAAACCACTTTCACTTATATGGGTCTTGGGGTCAACGCTAGATGTGTAGCAAAAAATAGCCAGATCATGTTTTAATCTGAAAGATTTCAGAATGCCAATCAAACCTTTGGCTTGCTCTAGTTTTCAGAAATACTATGTGAAATGTGGATCATAAAGCAGAATTTGGCTCTAAAACACTGAATTAAAATTATTCTTAGGAAGGCTTCAATTAACTCCACAGCAAAACTACCACTATTCTCAATTTGGTAGCTAGAGATGCTTATGAGAGTGGCAGATGGCCACACAAAGCAACCATGTTATTTTATTTCCAAATTTATGTAAACTGCACTCATAAATTTTTAAAAATAAGACTTCTCAAATTTACCACAACAATCCTAGGTCCCAGAATCAAATTCTGGGATCTTAAAAAGTTCTCTGAATTTGCTGATGAGGTAAACTCATCATGGTTAAAAAAAAAAACAACAACAAAAAACAAAAGTAACTCCTGATTTGGAAAGGTTAGAATTTCTATATCCTTTCTGCCCAGCCAGCTCATCAGGTGTTGACCATGGTGGTTGAACATGAGCACTTTGTAGATTAATTTGGGATTGAAGCCTGGCTCTGGGAGTAACTAGCAGGGAGACTTGACAAAAAGAGTATGGCCAGTTTAACCTCCGAGTCCTCATCTGTAAATAATAGTCACATGGTGGTTTAAGAAATCAGGGAGGGGCTCCTGGGTGGCTCAGTGGGTTAAGTGTCTAACTACGGCTCAGGTCATGATCTCATGGTTTGTGAGTTTGAGCCCTGAATCGGGTTCTGTGCTGACAGTTCAGAGCCTGGAGCCTGCTTCAGATTCTGTGTCTCCTCCTCTCTCTGCCCCTCCCCCACTTGTGCTCTGTCTCTGTCTCTCTGTCTCTCTCTCTCTCTAAAAAATAAATAAAATTAAAAAAAAAGAAATCAGGGTAAGAAACCATATAAAGCAGTTAATTAGCACAGCACTAAGAACATCGTAAGTACTTAATTATTAGCCATTTTTATCTAAATTTTATTTTTAAAAATAACACTAGCCAGTGAGGAATAGGAGTGTACTGCAATTTCTTAAGTTTTTAAATATTTTTAAAAGAGTTCACATAGTGTAATGATTAGGAAGCATTCACTTGAACTAAGTAGCCTGTAGGTGTGAGCATGAGTTTAAATATTTAAATATGGTGCAGGGGCCCCTGGGTGGCTCACTCAGTTGAGTGTCCAACTCTTGATTTTGGCTCAGGTCATGATCCCAGAGTCATGAGATCCAGCCCTGTGTTGGGCTCTGCACTGAACATGGAGCCTGCTTAAGATTCTCTCTCCCTGTGTCCTTCTCCCCCACTCATGCTCTCTCTAAAATAAATAAAAAATAAAAAGTCTAGGTGGGGCAACCTGGGTACTGACACCAGAATGAATGCTGGCAGGCGCATCTTGCCAGTATTTGCCGACTACACACCATTAGGGCCTTTGGAAGCCCTTCTTGCAGGTGATTCCTGCATTGTTATTACATGACTGATTAGAAAATATGACATCTTACATAGTTTCATTTTAGTCAATCCTGACTAAAGCAAAATATTTTTGTTTAACCCCCTTGGTGAAATTCTTGGACTGCAAAGAATTTTAGAACAGATGGGGGGGCCTTATATATCTTGCAAATTAGAAAACCGAGGCCTTAGGAAGAGAAAGCACATGTTTAAGGTCCTGTGTGCTGCCCTTTGTCTTCTATGCTGCTTTCTAGGAATCCTTATGTTCTAATGCATTGAAGAGAATGGGATCCTAATAGAGAATGGATCTTTTCTTGGTTATTCGCATTTTTGCCAAGACTCAGCTCATTCTTTTTTTTTTTTTTTTTTTTTTTTTTCCCTGAACCAAGTCATTCATTATAGAATGCAGATATGGACAGTGGACGGAATGGAGGTTAACTTTACAAAACATCCCAGACGTTGCAGTTGGTGGGAAAAGAAAAAAAAAATGTTGCCATTTGCTGTTTTTGGTGATTTCTGTTTTCTTCACCTAAGAAGTCAAGAGTACAAAAATCATTCTAATTAAAAGTTTTAACTAGGCTGTAAGTACTTGAGTTTTATCTTGACAAAGTAGTAGTGATTTCTCTGTTCACAGTCATCGTACTCTTGAGACTCAGACCATTCTGTCAGGAGCAGAGCATCACCTCAGTTGAAATCTTAACTAAATCCCATTTGCTACTTACTGGTAGAAGTTCTTTTTAAGTAGCATCCTCTTAAGTCTACATTTTAACTTCACAGGTTGAATGTTCACAGGGAAGGGAGCAGATGACCATCTCCCAGGCCTAAGGTCTTAAAACACGTGTTTTAAGTCTGGCCACGTTGCTAACTGTCTTCCCACGTGTTAGAGTCTTCTCCTTGGCCACCTCTTTCATAATTTTATAAAATTATCACTTTGTTTTCGCCCTCCATGTTTTTTATTCAATTTAAAATTCATCTGGAAATTTTTAATATTGACTCATTTGAAGTATCTCAGTTTTTCTAAGAATTAGCTTTTTTGTTTTTCTTACCATAGAAGGTTTGAGATGTAGTATATGCCCAAGCAATTGTGAGAAGTAAACAGTATTATCAAGGATGCTTTCTGAATATCCACTCTAGGAAATTGCAGCTGCTAGGGTAGGCAACATTGTAGTGATCATCTTGGCAAGAGGTATGTTCTCACCATATCACTAAAAAAGGCCCAGAGGGGTAGCAACAAAACCAATACCTATAGTTTTTGCAAAATAATTTAGCTCTAAAGCTGTAAGCCTGGATGATGGAGATAAGGTTCTCCATCCTAGATGATGACATAGTGAGTAGAAGGGATTACAACCCAGGCATTTTATAATGAGAGCCAAAAAGTCCTTAATAACAAGGTGTTACTTCTTCTAAGACTTGACTGCAACCTCTGCTCTTTTAACCTTTTGCTAGCTACAGCAAAGTTGCTAGAACATATCTCTTGACATAAAGAGGGTTTTCAAATTTGTTTTCAAATATTAGTGTTTTAAAATCATGAACTTCAATCTCTTTGTGTAAGAAAAATGATCAGCGCAGGCTTTTGCTTCGTTTAGCTATGGGGAGTAGATGCAAGAATCGGAGCTTTATACTTACTTGGTCGTCATCATGTCTTTTTTTTTTGTTTCATTTCTTTTGATACCACATCTATTTCTTATCTCTTCATTTTGTAGTAATAGAAGAAGCCTTAACAGTTGCAAGATTACATATTTATATCAGGGTTCAGACTGTGAATTCATTCTTTCCTAGGGAAGCAGAAAGATCATGTAAAAATGGTGACCACATGTTGACAGAATGCATGATTTAACAAAACCAAAGGCAATCATTTCAAAGAAAAATGTTTTATTTTCTGCCAGCAGAGTATAATGGAGAGAAATTGGCTGGTATTATTTTAAAAAATTGCCCAAATCACTGTAGTTAGTGTAAAATTGTCTCTGGAACTATTTCCTGTAAGTTAACCAGACATATGATTGTATCCTTTCTATTTTGAATACTGAAGCTCACATTTCAACTGTCTTGTATGGAGCCTATCAGGTATAAGAGCTCTTTGTAAAGGTACTTCTTTCTTTCTTTTAGTCTATCCCATCTAAGCTTACACCTTCATTCACCCCAAACTAAGACTACTTACAGCTTGGGGCTTTCTGGAACTTTGAGTTAAATATTATTCACTCATAAATCAAGACCGTAAGCTATTCAAAATATGCTTCTCCCGCCTACAAAAGTTCAAGTTAAATTAATGTAAACACTGTTGATGTTATTAAAAATTCTCTACACATTTCAGTTGAAAGGATATTTAATTTTTATTTAACATGTGGTTTATAGGGTTTGCTGTTTTTTTTTTCCTTAGTACTTAAAGTAATTTCAGACATTACACACTGGGGTATGCTTATATTCTTTGAGGATACAGTAAGTATTATTAACAACAAATCAGATTTATGTGTCAATGAAATAATAATGCAGTCTGATATGACTCCAATAGTCACAGACCTCTGAGCAAGTCAAAAAGGCATGGGCCACATGGTAGAATGTTGCTGGTATCACCACATTGACCAGTGTTGTTTTCATTGCCTTACTTAGATGTTACAGGTGATATGTGATTGCTTTCAGGTTAGTTGCAGATCAAACCATATCATGAAATCTAAGCCTATGTTTTGGAAGAATTGTGGAGTTAGGTATGGGAACAGACTGAAAACTATATATATATTACCCACTTTTTATAATACTGGCCCAATTACACTTGTACCCCAATGTTTATAGCAGCACTCTCAACAGTAGCCAAATTATGGAAAGAGCCTAAATGTCAATCAACTGATGAATGGATAAAGAAATTGTGGTTTATATACACAATGGAGTACTACGTGGCAATGAGAAAGAATGAAATATGGCCCTTTGTAGCAACATGGATGGAACTGGAGAGTGTTATGCTAAGTGAAATAAGCCATACAGAGAAAGATACCATATGGTTTCACTCTTATGTGGATCCTGAGAAACTTAACAGAAACCGATGGGGGAGGGGAAGAAAAAAAAAAAGAGGTTAGAGTGGGAGAGAGCCAAAGCATAAGAGACTGTTAAAAACTGAGAACAAACTGAGGGTAGATAGGGGGTGGGAGGGGTGGGGGGGGAGGTGAGGGGTATTGAGGATGGCACCTTTTGGGATGAGCACTGGGTGTTGTATGGAAACCAATTTGACAATAAATTTCATATATTGAAAAAAAAATAATACTGGCCCCATTAATTCCACTCACCATGGAGACAGATAGGAGTATTGCATTTGTGCCTATCCAATGCCAAAAATACTGGTGCTCACAGATTATTGATTGATTTGGATTTAGCTGGATGCTAGATAGCAATCAACATGTGTTTGTTGATTGCTTGATCCAGATGTTTGACATTCTGTAGGAATGTTCCAGGGCCTTATACTATACACAGAGGATAAACAGGAATACTTTTAAAATGTAAGCTTTGCCATAGTTTGAACATCTCCCATCCACCAGTGGAAAAAGGATTTATGTTTAAAATGGAGGTATAACTCTTAACATAAACCATAGTCTTCTCTACTTGTTCAACTGATATTCATTATTACCCATTACTCAAGGGTAGTTGTTCTGGGCTCTGCTTTGTCAGTTCTGAGAAGACCCAAAGTTTCTTTTGGGATGGTGGAGATAGGAGTATTTCATTGTTGTTAATCAGAAATTTTAGTTAGGACAGTTTTCATGTATTATCTATAAGTTTAATAACCATGCGATTTCACTGAATCCTATGTGTAAGTCAGGTTGCATATTTCTTTATTGAAGACTCTGTGATTATATTACACACTAAGAGCTGAACAGTCAGAGGTGGAGGAGGCTGGGAGAGGGCATACCACTTTAAAACTGTAAGGGAAATGGGCAGTAACTGCAATGTGCTTTAGACATATCCTCTAGTAGTGCATTAATACTATGTGACAAATGCACAAATGAAAATAGAATCTTGAAGAGTAAAGATATCCTAGAGAACAGTCTCTTTGTTTTTCAAGTGGCAAAACACAGAGCCAAAGAAATTAAATGTCTTGTCTAAAATCATACAGTTAATGGTGGCAGCGGTTGGCCCAGCACCCAGGTCTTACTCCTTACAGATCAGTTTTTGATTGTAATGAGTAACTGATTTTCTCATATATTTTCTACCATTGAATAGCTTCCTTATGTGGACCACCTGTACCTCCCCAATTAACTCTACTTATTTTCCAGATGATCTGTCTTCAAATTGCTTTAGTACAGACTTGCTTACAAATCCCTTTTATAAAAACCCTGGTTCCATCTAGGACCTCCCACTGATAGCATGAACTGCTAGGATTGACCTGTCTTTGATGGCTCATGTAGCCTCCTCCCACCTGAGAATGCAAGTATCCTGAGCACAGAAAGGAAGGAAACTTTACTTCTCAACAGGAACTCCCTCTTTGTTGGGAGTAGCAGGATTTCCTTGGCACTGACATTTCCATATGACGTCCACCTCACTTAAAGATCTGTTAAATTGATGCTTTGGAAGTGCATAGATGGTGGATCTTCAGGAGAAATAAGTCTCTCACCCAAGCTTATGATGTCCAAATGAGACATAATACCTGTTGAGCTTACATTGAAAGTGGAGCGCGTTGATAGGGAGTGAAGAGGCATTCTTTTCCTTACGCCTGCTTTTTATACACAAATTGTCCAGAAGTTTACATCAGTTTGTTTGTAACGTACACTATAAAAGACCTAAACTTGATTTTATGTGTTAAGATCTAAATCCACATTTAGCACATAGTAGCGTGTAAATGAATACATAAAGAGATCTTGATGAAATGAGTCAAATTTTCTCTCGTTTTCTTGCCATATCTCTCACAGTTTGTATAGAATTTTGTAAAATCAGGACTCGTCCTTGTGCAGTTGAAGAATTTGGGATTATTTTCTCTGTAGGCATTGGCTTGATTTTTTTTTTCCTCTCTTGTCATCATGGTCCAAATACAGGTATTGATAACCATGCATCATGACTGATTAAAAAAAAAAAGTTCCAAAAAGGCTTCTAAATGAAAGCTGTAATTTTGTATTGGATTTCTACTGACATGAGCAAATCACTTGCTCTTTGCCCTTATGGATTTTATAATGTCATCAGAGTCTATCAATAAAATTATAGCCTACAGTTGAGCATACACTATTCCTTACTGTATTGCATATACAGGGTGTGGGGAGGGGGATGTGCACAAACTGTAGCACGTCTTCCCTGAGATGCACTTTAGCAAGCTGCGTGTGTATGTGTGTGTGTTTGCTTTTTCAGTTGAGATCTACTGTACAATCAGTCCTGGAAGATGCATTTGAAAAACGGTACCTGACTTTTACATAGGAATGTTCTCTTGCTTCCACCTGCTGTGAGTGAAATTGACTGGAATGTGCCATTCTGATCAATTTCACAAAGCAGCAGACTCTACATATAGACATGATGGCTGTCCCTTCCACCTGAGCTGTCAGCCCTTCCCCAAGAGGGAAAAGGATACTGCCAGAGACGAGGAGCATATAGCCAGAAGGAAGTGAGAAGGCCCCAGAAGCTCCAGTAAGAAAAGCAGCTGCACAAAAACTTAAACACACTTTTAAAATAAATAAGAAGGCAAACAACAACAACAACAACAAACAACCCAACAACTAACCCTAAACTCATACCCAGAAGCAGAGGAGATTAAGCTATAGGAAAACAGTGGTTCCAAACCTTGTTGAATTTCAGAAGTCCTCCCTAGATGGCTGTCTTACTCGGTCATTCTAAAATTTATAGGGATTTAATACCTCATGTTAATTGGTAGGTACCATGCCAGGTTAAATCCTTTTTCTGTGATCTCTTATATCTTCTCTTTGGAGCCTTGCCTCTGTCCACTTTTTTTCTATTTCTGGTTACATATAAACACACAGATCTAGCAAATATCTAGCAATAACTATGTGAAGATCTAGAATTTCCCCTTAAAAACATTTCCCTTATTTCTACCTGATTTGTAGGAAGGATTTATTGTGATTTTTGGTATTATGAATGAGACTGTGCATGATTAACAAAGGAGGCTAGACAGGCTCTTGACTTCTCTGTCCCCTTCTTGACTCAGGTGCTCACTATAGCACCACTTCCAGCATCTAGAAAGGAGATGAGACTGTGTTTTGAGAATTAAATATTTTTGACAGGGAACAGTTTATTAGTATCAACGTTTGGTGAGGAGGGGGGGTATCTGTGTTTCTTCCATCTTTCCCTTCCTTCTTTACTGTGATACCATTCTGAGCACTGATTAACTGTGCAAATGTAATTTCAATAGTGCTACTAGATGTGTTGTTTACTCATTTTAATCATGACTTTTAAGGACATTGAGATCATCAGCATAATCATCTTTCAACAAATACGTATTGAGGACATACATAGCAGGACACTGTCTCTCAACATTATTACTGTGCTAATAACAACAAAGCCTTATTTAGCATGTACTTTTAAGAAATCATTAACATAACTAATTTTTCAGGGACTGCACTCTGAAGACTCATTGTGAAAAGGGCTATTTTAATTTTTAAAGAAGATCTTTTATATATGATGCTACTACGGTGAACTGAAACTGTAGCTTAAATGTCAGAAATGGATATATGCACACATATACCTTATCAGTATTTTTAATTTTATGAGATGCTTTTAATAATAGGTTAAACCCTATGGAATAGTCTTTTCTAATTTTATCTAGTTTTTCCTGATTATTTTTATGAAATTTATATAACAGAAAAAGAAAAAGCAGAAATCCAACCCCTCACAGTCACTTTAATAATTATAGTTTCTTCCAATTTAACTTGCCTCACTTCTTTCCATTTTATGGCTCTTCGTAATTTCTTCAATGTCATCTGACTGCTACACATCTTCATATCTCACACCTTATGTACCCTGTAATTAAGTCATACTCTCAGGGAAGGTTATTAATGGCATTAAACCACAGGTTGCTAACTGCCACAGGCCAAAGGAGACCCATAGGAGCCTGCAAAGAGTTCCATTTTTTAAATGAGATGCTAATATTTTCAGAAAACAGAAGGTTTTACTTTAAAAAAATCTAGATATCTGACTTCTGTTAAAAAGGAAGACCTGGCAACTTTAGGTTCCTATTGCCATCTAGTAACAAATATTTCTTTGTTTGTTTCCCTGAATAATGAGTGACCCCTGTTGGCTGGGTAAGTGATCTCCAGTTTGCCATAGTCCCCACTACTCCTTGTTAACGTGTTCAACAACGAGGTCTGGTTGCCATTATCAGGTTTGCATTACTCTCGTTTATTTAGTCCTCTTTATCCGCTTGTATAATTTTGTTGGGTCCTGCAGGTATTTGAGTTTGTGACCCCTAATGTAAATTTATTTATGCGAGACTAAAAATGCATAAAACCAAAACAACTTCCTACTCTTCCTGTATATGTGAATTTTATTACATGCAATACTGTGAAATCAAATGAGCAAAATTGTATAGAAGAAAATGAGGGGCCAAAGACGAATGGAAACAAAACAGAATTTGAAGGATCATGAGGGCACACTTAGTGAAACATCAACTTTATCTAATGCTAGTAATACTCAAATACCACCTCTAAGAATTTTGGAAGTGGTGAGTAATTAGAGAAGTCAAAACTAAAGGCAGCCACATACATAATTTAATCCCCTAACAACATCGGTACCTTTATGTGAGTGTGTGTGTTTGTGTGTGCATGTACACATGCGTGTGTACATGCACATATATGTATTTGAAAAGTGAGTCAGGTCCACAACCATGGGAATGTGACAAAGTTGCTCCATTACTCTTGGTATTTTATTGAGTTCCACACTATCTTTGTAAATACGCTACTGGGAAACACTGCTGTTTTCAGAAGTGAATCTGAAGACTAAGGGACTTTTGTTGGCAACTCGGAAGGAGACCTTGAGGGAAAACTCTTTAAGATGAATATCTCAGCACCCCACTCAAAAAAAAATGAAGTATAGAGAGAACAGAGAGGGAAAATTTAAAAATGGGCTCCTTTAAAGTGCTGGCAGGTGGGTGAAAGGAAATGGAATATCCATTTTGGTCAAAGACTGTATTAGGCTGAAAGGTCAGGGAGGAAGTGCTCAACCACGTGTTATACATTTGGTGTTTTTACACCAATTTTTTGGTGGCTTACAGATTCAGATACTAGGGTTATTTTTGGATGCTTTATGGTAGGGCCGCTTGAGAACATCACTGACTTTCATTGCCCCATTTCAATTAGCCAGTCTCTTTTATGTCACCTTACAAGTGACCCTATGCTTTCTTGTATCTGAGAACTTTCTATCATAGTTTGGATTCATTTTACTATTAAAGTTGTGTTAATTATCTGTTAAATAAGGAAATTCAGTGCTGGCTTTCAATTAATAAGGTAACTGGGTCTTTTTTGTTTCATATGTACTTACATCATGATAGAGCCTTTTGTTCCATGAACAGCTGGCAAACTCATGAAATGTGCCTAATTATTCTTATTTTATATATTTTAAACATTTCATACATTGATATGTTACCTATCTTTATCATCCATTATGTAACTAGGTTGGCCTTAGAATGACTTACTTATAGTTCTTCAAAGTCAAATTTTTAAGAGAGGAGTAAATACCTATCAAGGTTTTTCAGAAGAATGTAGGACCCATGGAGGACTTGGTTTCCGGCTGAGTAATGGAAGCCTGGAAAGAAACAGATATTTCCTATGTTGTTCCACTTAATAAAGTACCTTCGTTGAAGTATCATGACTTCTGAAATTAAATCTTACAGGTAAGCATCTGGGTTGCTGCATATATATACTCCAGCACCATGGAACCACTTACCCCCAAGGGCCCGGACCTATTAACAGGTGTGAAGTTCGGCAGTCAATGAAAAGGCAGTGAATGACCCTAGTTATAATAGTTTGGTCAGTCTTGTAGAGTGTAGAGATCTTAAGATATCATCGACTGTGGCGGCTTCTTACCCAAGACTTGAGTTAGGATCTGAGAATGGGCTTCATGAAGCCTGCATATTTTGTGTGTCTGTTTTCTCTTGGTTAAGAACCTATCATTGCCATCCCAGAAAAAGCCGGTCGCTACGTAATAGCACGTTGCATCTCCAGCCAAACAGCTGACACAGCGTACACTGAGGAACAGCATTGCTTTTGAATTTAGGGGAGCCTGGGCTGCATGGCTAGTGGACTCAGTCATTTGGTGGTGGAGACCCATGAGGGATAACTCAGGAGGGGATGAAGACCTCCCCCAGCTTTGCCGATTCCACGCAAGCATTTCCTCTTCGAGGAATGATCCAGCCAAGCTTTTCCTCCAAATATTTACACCCTTCTGTTGCAAGAAGTGATGACAGGCTGGCATTTGATAACAAACCCTATCAGGTAAACCTTTTATTAAATGAAACATGCCTTTGAGTATCAAGACGCTTCTGAGGCTCAACTTGGACTCCAAAAAATTATATTTATGTTGCTTTTTTTTCCCTTTTTTTAAATAGGAAGTTTATTGTCAAATTGGTTTCCATACAGCACCCATTGCTCATCCCAACAGGTGCCCTCCTCAATGCCCATCATCCGCTTTGCCCTCCCTCCCACCCACCATCAACCCTCAGTTTATTTTCAGTTTTTAAGAGTCTCTCACAGTTTGCCTCCTTCCCTCTCTGTAACTTTTTTTCCCCTTCCCCTCCCCCACGGTCTTCTGTTAAGTTTCTCAGGATCCACATATGAGTGAAAACATATGGTATCTGTGTTTCTCTGTGTGACTTATTTCACTTAACATAACACTCTCCAGTTCCACCCATGTTGCTACAAAAGGCCATATTTCATGCTTTCTCATTGCCAAGTAGTATTCCATTGTATATATAAACCACAACTTCTTTATCCATTCATCAATAGATAGACATTCAGGTTCTTTGCTTAATTTGGCTATTGTTGAAAGTGCTGCTATAAACATTGGGGTACAAGGGCCCCTGTGCATCAGCACTTCTGTATCCCTTGGTAAATTCCTAGCAGTGCTATTGCTGGGTCATAGGGTAGATCTATTTTTAATTTTTTGAGGAACCTCCACACTGTTTTCCAGAGTGGCTGCACCAGTTGATATTCCCACCGACAGTGCAAGAGGGTTCCCGTTTCTCCACATTCTCTCCAGCATCTATAGTCTCCTGATTTGTTCATTTTAGCCACTCTGGCTGGCGTGAAGTGATATGTCAGTGTGGTTTTGATTTGTATTTCCTTCATGAGGAGTGACATTGAGCATCTTTTCATGTGCCTGTTGGCCATCTGAGTGTCTTCTTTAGAGAAGTGCCTATTTATGCCTTCTGCCCATTTCTTCACTGGATTATTTGTTTTTTTCGGTGGGGAGTTTGGTGTAGATTTTGGATACTAGCCCTTTGTCCAATATGTCATTTGCAAATATCTTTTCCCAGTCTTTCGGTTGTCTTTTAATTTGTTGATTATTTCCTTTGTAATGCAGAAGCTTTTTATCTTCACGAGGTCCCAATAGTTCATTTTTGTTTTTAATTCTCTTGCCTTTGGAGATGTGTCAAGTAAGAAATTGCTGTGGCTGAGGTCAGAGAGGTTTTTTCCTGCTTTTCCTGCTTTCTTCTCTAGGGTTTTGATGTTTTCCTGTCTCATATTCAGGTCCTTCATCCATTTTGATTTTATTTTTGTGAATGGTATAAGAAAGTAGTCTAGTTTCATTCTCGTGCATGTTGCTGTCCACTTCTCCCAACACCATTTGTTAAAGAGCCTGTCTTTTTTCCTTTGGATATTCTTTCCTGCTTTGTCAAAGTTTAGTTGGTCCTACATTTGTGGTTCTAATTCTGGAGTCTCTATTCTATTCCATTGGTCTATGTGTCTGTTTTTGTGCCAATACCATGCTGTCTTGATGATTACAGCTATGTAATAGAGGCTAAAGTCTGGGATTGTGATGCCTCCCGCTTTGGTTTTCTTCTTCAATATTGCTTTGGCTATTGGGGGTCTTCTGTGGTTCCATACAAATTTTAGGATTGCTTGTTCTAGCTTCGAGAAGAATGCTGGTGCAATTTTGATTGGGATTGCATTGAATGTGTAGATTGCTTTGGGCAATATTGACATTTTAACAATATTTATTCTTCTAATCCATGAGCATGGAATGTTTTTTCCATTTCTTTGTATCTTCTTCAATTTCCTTCATAAGCTTTCTATAGTTTTCAGCATGTAGATCTTTTACATCTTTGGTTAGGTTTATTCCTAGGTATTTGGTGCTTCTTGGTGCAATTGTGAATGGGATCAGTTTCTTTATTTGTCTTTCTGTTGCTTCATTATTAGTGTATAAGAATGCAACTGATTTCTGTACATTGATTTTGTATCCTGCGACTTTGCTAGATTCATGTATCAGTTCTAGCAGACTTTTGGTGGCGTCTGTCGGGTTTTCCATGTATAGTATCATGTCATCTGCAAAAAGTGAAAGCTTGACTTCATCTTTGCCAATTTTGATGCCTTTGATTTCCTTTTGTTGTCTGATTGCTGATGCTAGAACTTCCAACACTATGTTAAACAACAGTGGTGAGAGTGGACATTCCTGTCATGTTTCTGATCTCAGGGGGAAAGCTCTCAGTTTTCCCCATTGAGGATGATATTAGCTGTGGGCTTTTTTTTTCATATGTTGCTTTTTTTCAAAACATAAATTTTACATTAAAATACATGTTATTGAAGACACTTAAAAAATTAGAGTTCTCCCCACCCCCTCCATAAGGAATTTCTACCATGTAGAAATAATACTACCATGAAATAACTTCTACCATGTAGAAATACCACAAAAATAATTTCTACCATGTAGAAATACTTTGGTAGACGTGGATATATTTTATCTATATATCGACCTATATATTGATAGAGATACATAGCTGTGGTGATTTGATCCCACTATACTTGGTGCCTTTTATTGCTTAATATATTGTAAAAAACATTTCCAAGCCATTGAAGATTTTTTTTCAACATCTGTGTTCAAGATCATGAATATTCCATAGTTTTTTTCTGAAGTTTATTTATCAAAGAGGCAGTGAATATTCTCTTAGCAGTTTATTTGTTCACATCTTTAGCTTTGGCTAAAAAAAGACAAATTTCTAATCCTTTGGATATGTATTTGCCAAAGTGTTCTCTAGAAACTGGAACAATTCACATCCCTGGCAACCATATGCTGTGCTTTTGGGAATCTTGATGGAAGATTAAATAAAAATAATGTCTTAAACCGATAGGTAGGGGATAGAGTATATAGTCTTTTTAAGACCTGTTTTCTCAGTTGTAGTTTGCAAAGAAAGGGTGACCATTTTACTTAATTATCTCTATTTCACAAAGGAATGCAGTCAGTTACAGTGTAATGGTGTGTTCATTGATGTCAAGTAAAAGCATGTGCTGTTTTCAGTGTTCACATGACCATAACTTTCATTTTTCATACTTCAAGATCTTCAAACTTGTCAAAGCATGCTTTCTCCTTTCCAAGTTTCTCTTCTCAAGCTTGATAGTTTTCAAAAGCTTTCTCCCACTTAGTTGTGCTTTCAAAAGTGTTTGAAATCACACTTAAAGAAAATTAAAGGAAAAAGTGAATTTTCCCTCTAGAAAAGGTCATTTGAATTTGAATTCCAAAGCAATTTAGTTTGGGATGTATAGCAATTAACAGCAAATCTATCTACTTCAAATTACAGTGTTTATAAGCTTGAAAGACAGGGTTTTTTTTGGACATTTCATTAAGAAATTAATGTTTTCATAACAACTATGGGATTTATATAGGTGTTTATAAATTAGGTAAAACTTTATCAGCGACCTAATTGTCATATAAATGATAGCAAGAGGGAGAATCCTGAGGACTTTATTCCTATAGAAGCAGTGTAATACAGCGGTGAGAGGAACATAGTTGAATCATCTTGCCGAGGTTCAAATTCCAGCTGCAACCCTCACTGGCTTTGGGCAAGTTACTTTCCTTCTCAGTGCTTTGATCTTTTATTTGTGAGGTGGAGGCAGTAAATCTTCCAGGGTGGCCCGCTGTCCTGGTTTGCCCAGCATTGTCCTGCTGTAGCACCAAAAGTCCAAGATCTGCGGACAGCCATCCCTAAGACAAAAATTCTCCTGGTTTTGTTGGGGGGGGGGGTGGGAGGGAGGGTGTGGCAAGTTTGAGAGAAAGTAAAAAACCTATACGGTGGCCCCCCAAAGAGGGGCTGAAAGCAGCCATGTTTTTAGCTTCAAAAGTGTCCAAAGATTATCTGTCTTCCACAGTTGCTGTTAACCATTTTTCCCTTGTTGCTGATACTGGCAACCATGAGTTAAATGAGATAATATTTCAAACGTTTAGATTGTGATTGAAATAGAGTAAGCATTCAAAGAAGTCCACTTTTATTATTACGTTAAATATTGTGCTGTTCTTTGGTGGTACTGAATAATCTTAAAAAGAAGAAACGTCATGTGTACTTTCCTGCTATTGATACATTGAAAATCAGTACTGTAGTTCCTTGGAGTGGTAGCAATTCCAGCAATTGCCCTTTCCATGGTCAGTAAAATGTCCTGCTGTCGCAGGGTGCCCACCGTTCCCTCCCACTTTGCCTTTCAGCAGAGATGCTCTGACCCTTTCAAATATTGAGCAGTACGCTCTCCTCTCAATGTGTGCTCACGACTCCTGTTACTGTTAATGGAAGTTACACATGTGTGCTCACCAGGATGAGAAAGCCTTTATCCCATGTTGGGCAAAGACCCGTGATGCTGAATCTCTTTCTAAACTTCAGACCTGAAGGGAACAGTGCAGGGAATTGCTGCTTTCTCACTATATTAGCTTCTTCAATTTCCTTTTAATTGGAGCCTGCAATCCAGATTCTTGTAACTTCAGGAGGATGAACAATACAAATTAAGATCTGGATGCTTTCCAGGAAGGGCTCAGCTCAAAGAACACTTTTTTTTTCTTTTTAGCACAGTTGTGACTATTCACAAATCGCATGCAGTTGCCTAATGAGTCCATATTTGCTTCTGAGGTTTCACATTTGCAAACTACACTGCTGAGAAAGTAAGTGAAGTGTTCACCCACCTCTGGTGTGAGCTGACCGATTTAATGTACAGGACAGATAAATACTAGAATAGTCAAAATTCTAAACCGGCAGCACGGAGCCTTCAAATACGATATCTTACCCTTGTTCAGGACATTCATTTCTCCCCAAGAATTCTTTTTAATGTATAAGACTTCAATTTATGTTTAAGAACTAGTAAACTATAGCAGTTTGACAGCCATTCACACTTAATTCTGTGCATTAAACCAACAGCATTCTTTTCCACAAACATCCATTGTTAGGACAATGCTCTCAGACAGAATTTATGAGAAATGGAATTATGTTACCAAGGAGATAGCATTTACTATAATGAAGAGTAGATCCTAGAAAATGGCCCCTTTTACAGCAGCTCAGAGCAGAGCCACAAAAGCAATTGATTGGTCTTGGCATTTAGTCTTATATCAGCTGTGTCATCCATAGCTTCAGGAGTGAGAACACTAATCTAAAGTGACATTTCTGTTCTGGCGGGCTTTTCTGCCCTGATGAAAGCAATTACTTCATTCCTAAATGATAATTTGCAGGAGTTTCAACCACTTTAATTGATAATTTTTTTTTGTTCTGAGTTCAATTGTGAAGTGATTAGCTGATTTGGTAAATAGAAATTTAAGGTGTGAAATATACAAGTTGCTCCAAGGTAAAGTGCTCTTTATTGGGTGGAGAGAAATTACTTGATAAAGCTGCAGTTTTTCCATTATTATGGAACTGCCAGTTGTACAGCTTAAAGTTCTGGGGGAAAATGAAGAACAAAACACTTTGATTCATGAGGTTTTTTGGCAGACACCAAAGCATACAATGAATAGTTTGGTCTTGCTGTGGTTCATTCAAGGATTATTTGAATCAAGGTGAACATTGGTTGAAAAGGATTGTGCAGACCTCTCAGCTTTCTTTATTGCTATTCTAATGACTCATTCTGGAATTAAATCCTCTTATTTAAAGTGTTAAGAATAAAAACGCTCATTGGCTAAAACCAATTAATTTAATTATTAAGTTCAAACATACACAAGGCATTTTCTGAAGATGAGGGACGGCATTCAGTTGAATGGCTCTAATTACTCTTTTGATCTATTTTATTACAAGTCAAAAATAGGTCATGATTATTCAATGAGAATATATCTTAGTGAAAAATTTTAAGGATGCATCTTAACTTTGATACTTTATCAAATGTTAGCAGTTGCCGATGTTTTTGACACCTTTTTAAAGCAGTCAATTTCATATTTCTTACATGGGGAAAAATAATGGTCATTTCACATGTTAAATGAGAAAAATAAAGCAAGAATGAAGGTCAAACTGATTTAGCACATCAAACAGTCTTTGTCAGCCAAGCTTAATATATCCTGAGTTTGTGGAACAAATGAAATTTTGCTGCTATGTTACACTTTGCTTCCAAACAACCATTACAACTGGTTTTATATATTGTGTGAGCATCAGACCATCAAACAGTGCATCTTTACTGACGTGTTGCTGCAGCAATGATCTACAGCAGCAATCTGCCATTTATATAAGGGCAAAATGTGCATCTATATTTAGTTGTGAAATTGGCCTATTATACTCTTGATGTTTACAGAGGCTAACATAAATTAATGATGACAGCTATGAGCAGTGCATTAGTTAAGCAGCAGAGTTCTTACCTTGAACTTGAAGGTTCCAGTTTTAACTTCCAGCATACACTATACTGTTTTCTTCACACGTTAAAGGAAGGTTTTTGAAATTGTTACCTTTTCTTGGAGAACATTAAAAGACTCCAATTTGTGAGCTATGTAGTGCATAATCCTACTAGATAATAGTTGTTTATGCATTTCTCAATTATATTGCCTTGTAAGAAAGCCAATATTTACAATCATGTGGAAAAATACTGAAAGATTTTTTTTTTTCTTTGCAGTAGGTTGATTTGATTGACTTTGAACTCTATGTGATGCCAATGTGTGTTGGGCTGTTTTATTGAAAGTAATGAAAGAAGGGCAAGCAGTGTTTATAGAATCTTTACTTTTTCCCTGGGAATCCTCCTCATTCTGCTCATGTCAGGCCAGGAGTAGGTATTGGAGTCACTATAGATTTCACTGTTAACTATGACCAGAGATCTGACAAGTATGCAGGTGTTCAAAGGTTCATGAGTTAAAATGGTGAAACCTTTGATGAATTTTTGATGCCTGCATTTTTAATACAGGTCGACCTTCTTCTTTTGAGGCTGCATGCCAGATTAATTGATAAATAGTAGAAGTCTGGAGTGCTGGGTTCTCCTAAGCAAAACAAGTAGGAAAATCCATAAAAACCTGCCTTTCTGCCTTCTTAGAAGTACTTTTTAAAAAGGCAAAATTTAAAGTGGTTCTAACTCTATCCTTTCGCCTACTGTTAGAAGACCAAAATCTGCTGTGTTGTCTTATAGAGACTGGTCATTGTATTCAAAAAGCTTACATGAAGGTGTTAAAATTGAAGCCTAGAGAAGATTTTCATGTAGAGATCATGTGAATCTATTGATAATGTTCATATCAGGAACTGTTCCACAAATACAATTATAAATTATATAAAAAGAAATGATAAAAATCTGGCTATGAAGAATAGGAGAGGAAGAAACATTTGATTAAGTTGACTTACTTTTGTTGTTCCTCTGTGACAATTATTATTTTTGCTCCTTGTTATCCTCTGTAGATCTCCAGCTATATTATTTCCATAATCATCATAACTATTTCTGTGAAGTAGGAAATCAAAGTAATCAATTTTGCAAAGCTAAATTTGATAAGCCACAAAGGATAACTTACCTCTTTTAATTTAATGAGTCATCAAGTCCAAAGTTATCTGTTTTTTTTTCCGCCATGGACAAGTGGCCCAATAAATAATTGACATCTTTATCCAGTTCCGTGGCAGCTTTAGAGAGATTGCAAATACTGAGTCAATTTCATAATACTGGCTTTGTTATAATGGCAGTGCCTGTTCTTTAACTTTTTACTTTTTTTTTTTCAGTTGTTGTCTTTTGCTTGTTTTGTCTCCAGCAGGATTTGGTGATTTGGCCCTGCCCCCAGTATGGAAGCTAAAGCAGCAAATGCTGCTGGCACTTTGACATTTCCCCCAACTCACCCAGGCAATCTGGGTGAGCTCTCCATGGTCCTGGATTTGGGGTTTTGTTTGACATCAAGGAGAGCTTTTTAGATTTGTGAGATTTTGAAAGCTATTTTGAAAGATCGCCTTTCTCCCAGAGTACTCATAAGATGGTTTTGACTAATAAGGATCATTGAAATTTTGAAGGTTTTTTACTGAAGTCTCAGAATTCTCCTGAGTAATTCATTCTCTTAACTGTTTGGATATTCTTTTTTTTTTTTTTTTTTTTTTTAAATAAGCATAGTTGCTTGTCTTGCAATTGAATGCCATTTTTTCTAGTTTAGTGAACTAAAAAAATGCTCACTTCTTCTAGTAAAAAAATCATTGATTTGTGAACCTTGAATCATTCATCAATGAAACACATATTTTACTTGAAAACTCATTAAATAAACCTGTGGTATACAGCTGATAGACTATAGGTATAAGGAAGACTATAGTGAAAAAGCAATATCTTTGCAATAAAGGAGTTATATTTTGCTTTAAGTATACAATGTGATATATCATAACCAGTGAGTAGAAATCATACTGATGACACAGTGTGTACATTGTAAATGAGTGTTGTGGACCTCAAAGCATAGAACAATCAGTGTGAAGCAAGTTTAGGTTTTATTTTAATATATCTTATATAGTAATACTGTGTGTCAGGTACCATTTAAGTATTTTACAATAATTAACCCATTTAGTTTAATTTCAACAAGAACATTATGAAGCAAATAGTACTATCACCCCATTTCACAGATGAAAGAAACTGAGGCAGAAGATTAAGTAAATTGCTCAAGTTTACATAATCAGTTAAGTTATAGAACTGAGATTTAAATACAGGTACTCGGGTTCCATAATCCATGCATTTAAATTTAACCTCTACTTTTTGCTAGTGTGGAAGACATGCTTAGAGAGGCATCAAACAGAGCTTAAAGTGATAATCATGATCTGAGAAAATATGAAAGGAGTTTAATAGGCAGTTTTAGGGTTGTCATCAAGGAAAAGTTAGGCCTTTGGTTGTATTCCCATTGGTTTGATTTCTACGGTCACTACATGGGAAATTACTAAGTGAAGGTCCTAAGTGGAAATAGACAATGGAGTTCGAGAGGACAAATGAAAAAAGCCAACAGTTTAGAATTAGAGACACTGTAAGATGTATAAAGGAAGCCTGGTCAAATAAACTTATAAAGAATTATGGAGAGAGAAATACTATAGTAATGAGATGGGCACTAGGATTCAAACAGTTGGGTTTTTTTCCTCTAGATAAGTTTTATGATAAAAAAAAGTTTCATGATTATTATGCTAATAGTTGTTGCTTAGATACTGTTTACCACGTGACAGGCATTTTGTACTTTACATATATTGGCTCAATTACTCTCATGAATATTATGAAGTAGATAAAATCATCACATTCGTTTTCCACAGGAGGAAATTGAGGCCTAAGGAGGTTGACACACCTAGTGAAGGTTGCCGACATGGTAGTTGTAAGTTGGTGCCAATACCCACAGTTTGGCAGCAGAACCCGGACTCCTAATCTCTGTGGTTTCCAAGAAAGTTTTCAGATGGGTTGACTATACTGTCAGCATTCCTAAATCTTTGCAACTTCTTAAAATTTTTCTTTGTTGTAAAACTCTCAAGTGGTCTCTGCCCCATTTAGAGTTCATAAACTACCTTAATTTGTAAAATCTAGAATTATCTAAGAGGTTCACTGATTCATAGTTTCCATGGTAGTAAATGGTAAACTATCATATGAGCCACTGCACTGGTCCAGGAGATTTGTTGGCCATCCTCATGTTGTAAAATAATAACATTGAGGCTCAGATTTGTTATTGAAAATCACAATGCTTGTGAATGGCTAGGATGGGTCTTATAATTCCTTCATCAGGACTTTTGCCAGAAAACTTGCCAGGAACTTAAAATATATGAGAGGATTTAAAAAATTACATTCAGTAAGCATTGTCCTCTAAATCTTCATTACTAGTAATTTTTTGATGGCTTGTTACCTATGGTTAAAGGTATATCTTCAGAAACATGGCAAATTTGTTGCCAAGCATTAAGCAGAAACATGCATTATGCCAACAGTGTTGTTTAGGAAAGGTAATTATGGTAACATCAATGACAATAAGAGTGGAGAGTCTAACTTTACAAGTTTTATAAGAGGAAATTCTAGATACTAGAGTATTATCCTTTTGGTTGGGTGAAGAAACCCTTTGGAGAATCTGAAAATCATTTACTATCTTCCCCCAAATATATACACAGTTTGCAAAGGACTTCTAGATTTATAAATAAATAAATAAATAAATAAATAAATAAATAAATAAATAAATAAATAAAACACGTGTGTGTGTGTATATATATCTTCTGAAATTGCTGATTTTGTTGTTTGGTTGTTGGTAATTATTGGTGAGGATGACAAGATTGTCATCAAAGAGAACTGAAATTTTGATTGGCTGAGGATCAAGGAAGAGTCTCCTTTTCCAAAGTTACCCAAAGACTAGGTGGAAGAACGTCAGAGCAGTGGGAAGTTTGGGAGTCATTTCTTGTTGATCTGAAGTTTAATCATTTTTTATATGGCACAGATTAGGATCATAATGTTATATTCATGATTTCCTGTCTTTCTTTGGTATTGTAGAAATACAACCATAATTTTTGGTTTAGAACAGAATGTGCAAACACATAGTTTATTTTACGTTTTAATGTAGTCTTTAATTCTATTTGAGAATTGCTTACAACTAAGCTGTACTTCCCAAAAGCAGGCATAAGATTAATCTACAGTCTGAGTCATTGTCTACACATCTTTAGCTTAATCTATTCTATCAACATCTCTATGACCTTTGTAATCCTTTGACTGCATTTTATTGCTGTTGCCCTTAAAGCCAATTACTACTTATTATAGATATAGTGCTGTCATTCTGAAAGACTTCTGAACTGTGAGGTCTGTATAATGAAAAACCCTTGTTATTAAGATTATGGCCAGGCCAGTTACTCGAGTAGGGTAACACAGAGTGTTTGAGTTAAAAAAAAAAAAAAATAAAATAAATAAATAAATAAATAAACACACAAAAAAACACACACCAAAAAAAATGTGTAGGGGAGGAGAGGAGAAAAACAAGAAGGTGGGTCAGGAACACATGAAGTAAGTTTGGCCCAGTGGTATTTTAGATAAATCAAATATCAGAGGACAGTGTTTGGGCACAGCTTCTGAAGGCATTAATGTCTATGCATTCCCCTTTCTGGAGTGGAAATAAGAAGCCATTTGTCCTCTACCTTTGGAGTCCATTGAGTTGTTCCCTGTGATCTTGGTTTTTTCTTACCACCTACCCCCATAGAATTAGATTTTTTCCTTAAACTATTGCTAAGCCTATGCAATAATAGCAATTTCAGGATAATGGCCTCATGTTCTACTTGTTTCAGTCAAATAAAGAAATTCCTGGTATGAAAATTAGTCATGTTAATGAGATAATAGATGAGCCTATTTGTGATGCTTTGAGTGACATGTATAAAGGGAAAGTTACATAGAACATCCATGTAAAAGTGCCTTTCAAAATTGGCCTCCCAAATTCTTATCCAATTGTAAACTGCATCCCTCCTCATTTACTGACCAAATGACAGGTTTTATTAGGCTTGCATTATTTTTTAAAACTTTAATTGGTTAACATAAAATTAAAACATAACATAAAATTGGAAATGCCATATAAAAATTGAGATTTTGTTCTCTAGAAACAACAAATCTGGGAATCTGACGACAGCAGGTGCGCCCTCCTCCAGAGCAGCAGTCCACTGAGACTGTGTGTGCCTGAGCTGTTGTCCTCTCCTGCCCCACAGTTGCCATCAGGCCTCTTCACTCATTGACATTCCCTGCCTTAACCCCAGGGGCCCTTCAGTTTACAACCTCTGCTCTAGTGCTCCATCATAGTCACTTACTGAACAACAACAGTTGTAAGTTGAGCCCACCTTCTGGAGTACTGTTTGATTACAAGAACACAAAAAGAGCAAAGCGCTGAACTTGAACCACTGCACTCCACAAGAGGTAGAGAAGACATCTCAAAAGACCTAGTTCTTTGGGCACAGCTGACCTAAGTGGTGTTAGATAGATTTCTTTTATTACATAAAGGGAGGGGCATGAATGGTTCTTTTGCCCTAAGATGTTAACCCAGATCCTGGATATACTTACACTTTATCAGATTGTAAGGCATCTCTCACTTTATTTACACAATTTTCAACAAGCCAAAATTGCCAATTTATAAAATCATGTAAAGGCCAGCCACGATTTGGGGAAACAAGTGGCATGCCATGCTTTTCCCTTGTGAATTAGCAATGTTTCTCCCGGAGGTTATCACCTGAGACATGAAGGGACACAGGTTTTCATCTGAGACTGCCGTGACTCTGAAAATGGTAACGTTAACTTGTCTAGTTATGAGAAATAGGTTGGTTAGCTAATGTAGAATATTTTGTTAAGAGTGAAACTGGTGGGGTTGTTGGCTTAGTGAGTATTTGATCAGGGTGTGATGGCATTACTTAAATTATGTAGATGCTCAATAAGATATTCAGAGTGCAGTGAGTACAGTGTTTCTACCATGACCACCATCAGGTACGCTATAATGTAATATGAAATGTTCTTGTCCATATTATACTAATGGATATCGGAGCTACACTGCTGAACTCATTTTGATCTATTGCTCTGGTCTTGCTTCCTTGCTTGTTTCTCTCTTTCTGGTTATTTTATAACGGGAAACCAGAAAGCTAGGTTCAAAGATTCAAAATGCCTTTGGAGTTCAATGAAATGGATACTTACAAATGATTTTAATAGTACCTTGATACTGTAAATATTGCCCAATTACTTATCATCAGGGTCTTATTTTGATTTGATTTCTTGTCAGACACAAAACAGAGCCATTCAGAACAGGTGGAATTCTGTCAGATGCTCAAACACAACTTCAGTTGTGCCAGATTCTGCCCTCAGCACTGTGAGCAAACTTCAAACAGAAATGCACATTAATAGTTAAAGGAAAATGCTGGATCCCACCTGTTGCCTTTTCTGTGAAGTAATATGTCTATAATGTTTATAAATTTTAATAACCCATACAGGGCTTTATCTTTCAACATTAAATTTATATTATCTTAAAGTTTGACTTCTCCAGGCGATGCATTTTATTCTCTAGTATCTTAGAGAATCTATCCATCTACTAATGTGTACTCATTCATAAAGAATTAAAGTTTTCTCTTATCAACCAATTATCAACATATTTATTAAGTATATTGAAATCTTCATTTTCAGTGTGATGTTTTCTATATCTGACTTAAGATCATGATCCTTATTGAGGGCTAGAGGCACATAAACACACTTCATAGAATCAACAAATAAAATGTTGATGTTTACCCTTTGTTCCCCATGATGATAATTGAAATACAGTTGCTTTTGATGCCTTAAAATCTCAGTGATAACAATTAAATGAACAAAATCATTATCCTGAGAATAAATATATGAACACTAGCCTCATCTTTTCTGCTGCTTATAGCTGATAACACCAAATATTACCTGTAAATCTTATGTCTTAGAAACAAAGAATGTATCTCAATGCATGGCCAGTTAAAGGGAAAAACCTAACAGGCAAGCTATTGTTATTACTGCCTGTAAGTTTATTTGTTGTTATTACTGCATGTAAGTTTAAATCCAGAGGTAGAATTTTTGGTTTTAGTGAACGTTGTCTAGAAATCATTTTATTATGGCCCTTGGATTTGAAAGAAGATTTTGGTAGATTTTTGCTGGGGGAAGAAGGAAATGAAAAGGAAACAATTTCTACCTGATGTCAAAACCACACATTTTAAATGACACTTTTTCACTCCTTTGATTTCAGTTTACAAGCATTGAGAAAGGAGAAATCCCGAGATGCTGCTCGCTCCCGCCGGGGAAAAGAAAATTTTGAGTTCTATGAATTGGCCAAGTTGTTGCCTCTTCCTGCAGCCATCACTAGCCAGCTTGACAAGGCATCCATCATTCGACTTACAATTAGCTATCTGAAAATGAGGGACTTTGCTAACCAAGGGGACCCTCCGTGGAACTTGCGAATGGAAGGCCCTCCACCTAACACATCAGTAAAAGGTAAGTTTTAAGCCCCTGTTTGTTCTGGAATATGGTGGTCGATAGGTGTCTCTAAGATGAAATGTTTACCATCATCCTTTCTTCTTTTCCTGCATATCAAATCCTTTAAAGGGATACAAATGTGGAAATCTGAACTCTGCATGAGAAAGACACCATGTGAAGGTGAAATAAACCTCTTCTATTTCTTTTTTATTTTCAAAACGTCTGTCAGCCTAAATATTCTATCACTTGATGCAAGGCTTCAGAGAAAGGAGAATGAAATGACTTACATTAAAATGCTTCTTGGGTTCAATTTGCGTTATGCTAATTCATGCAAATTATTACTGATGGGTGGAGTACAAGAATATTTGTTAAAGGGTGGAACTAACATCTTCTGTCTTTAGTAACCAAAGAAAGGAAGGAAGCTGAGCCCAACTGTAGTAGGCATTTTGAGTAATGATGTTATTGACTAATAAAACAAATAATTCATGTTAATGTTTCAAGTTGCCATACATAATGCCCAAGATTTGTAAATCTAAACCTATGTTTGTCCTCCCGATACTTGGTGCAGTCACTCTTAAAACTCACTAATGAAAGATGTTAGGCCTTCTTCATTCTGATATGCAAGAGAGGTATTTCTTACGTGTTAGTGAAACTTCTAGTAATTTATAGCATGTTTAGCATGTGAATATGCATGCGTATCTTTATTGATGTATATGTGATATTGGCCATTGATTTTCTGTCTTAAACGATGTGTTATTCAAGGCTTAGGACTTAAGGGATCTGCTAGTTTCTTGTGCTCTAACCTTGTCTCTAGCCCCTTGGTGGGCATAAGCTGGATAATTGGGAAAATTGTGGGCAACTCTGGGAGAGGAATTAGGTTCTTTTGTTAAGTGATGACACCTTAACAGTGACCTTTGAAGTTCCTGTGCTCATGGCTTTTGTAGGAAAGGGTTCTAATAGGGAGCCCTGACCTCTTAGAGGATACAGATTAAAATGAAGGATCCAAAGCAATGACTATTTACAATTGTGTGCTTAGAAGTGTCATCATATGTGTATCCATGCATGTGTGAATCTGGTTATATCTCTGCCATTGGTACTTGCAATGTTTCTTACGCTTACGAGAGAAGAAAAATCAGAATTTAAATTCTAGATGCTGTTTTCCTCTAGAGCAAGGCAAATATTTTCTGTAATGACTATATAGGAAATATATAGGCTTAGGCTTTGAGGGGCTCTGAACTGTGCCACAGTAGCACAAACTCAGCCATAGACAATATGTAAACAGCAGGGTGTGGCTGTGCTCTAATAAAACCATGCGTAACAAAATAGGCAGCTGCCCCCAGATTTGGCCCACAAGCCATAGTTCACAGATTATCTCTCTACAGTGTAAGAATGGCATTCAGAAGCTGAGAACATAGAACAGAGTTAGCTGTCAAGGGCTGGATGTCAGTGTAACATAGCACAGTATGGATAAACTAAGGCACATTCATGCTGTCCCTTTTCATCCCTTCTCGCCTTAAAAATGTAGATGTCAACTTGGTAATATATCAATCTGTGTTCCAGATGCTAAAGTTGTGGCAAATTTTCCCAAGCTGAAGATGTGAATATAATCTTAGTAAATATACTGTATCCATAAGAGTTTATTCATTAGACTGCCTTCATGTTTATTCCAAATCATACAAGATGAAAGGGTAGGTGCAACAGGGTAGAAGTCACAGAATGTACAAAATACGTCCTTATTCTTCGCTTTGAAATGGACTGATTAAGGGACTGAACTTGTATGAGGTTGTTTAGCACAGTTATCTTTTTATTACCACTTATTCATTTATTTTGAGAGAGAAATAGAGAGCTACTGAGTGGGAGAAGGGGGAGGAGGGAGGGATGGGGAGGAGAGAGAGAGAGAGAGAGAGAGAGAGAGAGAAAGAAAAGAAAGAAAAGAAAGAAAAGAAAGAAAAGAAAGAAAAGAAAGAAAAGAAAGAAAAGAAAGAAAGAAAAGAAAGAAAGAAAAGAAAGAAAGAAAGAGAGAGAGAGAGAATCCCAAGCAGGCTTCACGCTGCTGGCGCAGAGCCCAATGTCAAGCTCGAACTCAGGAGCTGTGAGATCATAACCTGAGCTGAAATGAAGAGTTGGTTACTTAACCAACTGAGCCATCCAGGCACACCTCCATTTTTCTCTTTTTTAAAGGAGCTGGCAGTTTATAGGCTGCCTTGGTAGTGGTGGTTACCATAGTAAAAGTGGTTCCATGGTTTGTCCATTATTCTGCAATGTGATAACCTTGTTTACTTTTATTTTATTTTTAAAAATTTTAATGTTTATTTTTGAGACAGACCAAGCTCAAGTGGGGGAGGGGCAGAGAGAGAGGGAGGCACAGAATCTGAAGCATGCTCCAGGCTCCACGCTGTCAGCACAGAACTCCATATGGGGCACAAACTCATGGACCACGAGATCATGACCTGAGTGGAAGTTGGAGGCTAACTGACTGAGCCACCCTGGCACCCTCCCCTTGCTTACTTTTGGAATCATGACCTTGTAGAGATGCAAAATTACAGCTCATGTAAAACCATGCCCTCATATGTAGACCAGGGAAATGATACAGAAACAGTTTACAGTTAAGTATTAGCAGATCTTAAGCTAGATTCTACTGTTTCACCTTTCTGTCTAGTGCTCTATCACATCATATCGTTTCTAGAAATTTTATTTGATTTGCATCCCCTTTATCAAGCATGCCAGGTGAGAATTCTCTCAGCTTCTGACTGTGACTGATCATTCATTTTTACTTTATGGACTTCAGTCAGTTAAACTCTAAACTACTTATGATCAAGATGGATAAAAAACAATAAAATATGGTCTCTGCTCTTGTGGGCATTTCAGTCTATGAAAGGACATACTGATGTCAAGGAGAAAAATGGGGAGGTTAGGGTGGATATTTAAGAGTCTGGAAGGAGATAACAGATTTTATTATTTTGCGAATTCCATCCAGATAATGGCAGAACATCCAATTCGGTACATGTGTACTCCCACTATCAGTAAACTGATGATTGTGAAGGTGTAAAGCATAGTGACTCTATCCAGTTGACGCTGGCTCTCAAAAGTTGCTAGGAATGCAGTGGACACTTTCTGTGAATTGGTTCTGCTGTACAGTATGTGTATATTTTATTGCTCTACTCTCATTCTTTAATGCAAACCTGTTACTCATTCTGATCAAACATTCATGAAACAACATCAAAAGAAATTCATTTTAATTTATTAAGGTCTTCTGTGTTGTGCCCTTGAAGAAGTTCATGTGGATAAACAAGCTTATATAAATAGCCTGCAGCATCATGTGAAGTGCAGTTCATAATCCAACAATAAAACGATAGACATTAGACTTGGTGCTTCTCCAAGCAGTCTCTTGAATAAACCTAAAGGCGTTTGGAAATTTATATGAAAAGTACTTACACGATGTAGGCAATGGGTTTTTTTTAATGTGATGAGTTGTTCATGTTAATAATTAAATTTCAAAGCTTAAATTTAAATTTGTCCCACACAACTATATAGAAATTTAATCATTTTAATTTACTGCTTCAGAAAGGTCCTTCACTCTGCCCTGTATTCATCACATCTTTTCTTAAATGTCTATAAAGGTTGATGAGTTTGTTTTGTGATGCCCATTCTGTATAGATTATTACAAGTTATGCTTGCAGAAAGAACACTCAGGTGACAGTGTGTAATATGTCCCGAGTCAATTACTTCATGGAAATGATATGTTAAGCAATTGGAAGGTAACAGATAGTTTTTTCCATGATTTTAGAAATATCTGTATTGTTATAATACAGATCAAATCTACAATGAACATTATGCATTATTCAAGAAATGACCAGGCATTCTCAGCAGTGTTTCAGCTAAATAACTGATGATTGTAACCTTTAAAGAAATCTCATTGTGGTGACTGTTGGTAAATCACTTCTCCATTCATAGTAATCTCTATTTAGAGGCTATCTAGAAACCATTACATCTTTTATTAATCTTAAAAGCAATAGCTGCTGATTTGACATTTGCTAAAACTAGATAAATTTTCTGTCTTTTTAATATCACAGACTTCAGTCAATTTTCGGTGTGTGTCTGCTACAACTCTATTAATCCAGGAATATTTACCACTGTAAGCATAAGTCTTATTTCAATTTGAACATGGCAGCTTTTAAACAACAATTTGTGTATGTGTGTGACAGGCCACAATGCTCAAATATGTAAAACAGAAGACATTTTTAGCCTTCGGAAGGAAATGGTTGAAAAATACTGCAAGACAACTGGTGATTGAAATTGACTGAACACATTACGGAAGAACTTTACTATTTTCATAGTAAATTTCATATGTACTATAAATTTAATACTAAATTTCATATATTACTATTTCATAGCAATTTTCATATTTCATATTTGGTTCACTATTTCGGGCACTTACTGTGAGTTAAGTGGTGGATATTTCTGAGAGGAGAGGCCTGCAGGTCCTTATTTAAGGAATACGTGATCTATCCTTAGCCAAAGACCAGACTGTTACTTTTGCAATCATGTTTAAGGGTTCGGTTTGAAACATCCATGTGTAGCCGCTGAGTCTGTGACATCCTTCAGAGTAACTCTGAACTACTACAATACTGGTTGTTCCCAAAACTTAGAACTATTTTTCTAAAATGCTATCTGTTTCCATAGAAGGTAGAGAATCCAAGACTGAGTGATTGTTCTTCTTGGTCTAAGCAGCTCCGAAAGGTCTTCTAGTTCCTGTTCAGGCATTTTACTGTGTACAGACACGTGTACTTCGACCAACTGACATTCATACTCAGGGGCAAGTGTCCTATTCCTCATTATTGAAAAAAAAATGTGAAATGCGATTTCTTAGAATCAGGGTATAGCATGTACATCAGCCTGTGGTGCTCTTTATTATTACACAGGAAAATGGTGGTGCCCAGACTGAACCCTTAGGTTCTGAACAGAAGCTTCCAGTAGGGGTAGGAGAGCAGGAGACAAGATAGAGACTGGCTTCTTGTGTGGTTCCTATTCTCGCCTCCACCACCTTCACTAGACTGGGGGCCCATCTCCCTGCTTTAGTCTCGAGTTTCAGTAACCTCAGTCCAGAGGGGCCAACCAAAAGCTGAGCTGCCAGTGTTCACTCTTGTTTATTTTGGTAGCAAGTGCCAGGTTTTGCTAGTACATGGCAGTATGATGTGATATAATGCCTTTTCTTAGGTATGCTTCTGGAAACTTTTTCATTACATACTGCTCTCCTTTCTAGTGGAGGGAATACTTCTGAAGGAAGTTCATTTAAGAACTAAGCTTTTACTGTATTTTCATCATCATAGGACAGGCATTGTTTATATCGCCATGCTTTCCTAGGATTCTCATCTCTGAAGGGCTTTCTGACAAATGAGGGCTTAGTGATGGCAGAGGAAGTCTCTGAGACTATAATTTTGTGCAGATTCCCATTTTTTTTCAGGAGAAGCTTTGCTATCTGCGGAGGGGGGCTCTGGTCCACCTTGAGAATGAAGCATGCAAAAGCATTGATGGTTTCTTCACACGTGCCACTGTCAGAGTTCAGTCACCGTTACCTTCAGTGCACCTGGCACTGTTGGGCATCCAGAATTACCCTCCACTCCAAACGCTGATTCCGCGGAAGCCTCTTTGTGAGAATGATGACTGAGAATGTGTGCATACTCAGGCGTCCTAGTCCGTCATCGCCAGGGCAACAAGCAGTCCGAATGTCACAGTGGCACGCCACAAAGCTTGTATTCCTCTTGTTGCTGTGGTTCATTCCGGAGGTTGGCAGATTTAGGCTGAGCTTAGCCGGGTGGTTTACTTCGTGCCACAGCTCTGGCTGTGCTCAGGGTTCAGCTCTGGTCTGCCCCCTGTCAGGGGACAGCAGAGATTTGGGAGAGGTTCTTGTCATGGTGATGGCAAAGGTGTCAGGGGGATGAGCCAAATCATAACACCTCTTTTACAGAATGTTTTGGCGGACACCTCTGGAAATGTGGCTAAAAGAGTATACGTGTACTTCTGCATCCCGCATCGGGATTCGGCGGTCTGCCCCTCTATGTGCCGTCGTCATCTTTTTCCCTCGCAGTACCGAACACCTCAGACCGTACGTTTGTGCCTTTGTACATCCTATCATCTAACCAGAATGCCCTTTTCCTTCTTGTCGTTTTACCGAACTCTTGTTCGCCTTTGAAAACGCAGCTCACCTGTCACTTTGTTAGGTAAATCTCTCCTTCTCCAGAACAGTAGTCATTTGTTCCTAATAGGTTACGGTGACAGTCTTCTCTTGCTTTAGTATCCATTCATAATCCTTTTCTTATGATCCTTGTCTCTCTCTGCAGACTGTGAGCTACTTGAGGGAACAGTCTGGGTTTTATACCTGTCTTTATCTCCATTTACAGTACCCAGGAAAGTACGTGTTCAACCGAGTTTTTATTTTTAAATTTTTGTTTATTTACTTGTTTTTGAGAGAGGGAGAGAAATCACATAAGCAGGGGAGAGGCAGAGAGAGAGGGAGAGACAGAATCCCAAGCAGGCTCCACCCTGGCAGCACAGAGCCCCATGTGGGGCTCTATCCCATGACAGTGAGAGCATGACCTGAGCTGAAATCCAGAGTTGGACACTGAACCAACTGAGCCGCCCAGGTGCCCCAACCATGTGTTTAAATTAAATTATATAGTACCAAGTCATATCTTGATATTGCTATTAGTGAGCAGAATAATGCTGGTGGAAAATGTTGGGTGGGTCTAAGTCATAAGCTAGGATGAAGAAAGAAAAGAGTGAAGAAAGAAAAGACTGAAAGGAAGAAAAATGGAGGGAGAGTGATGGGAATAGCGTGAAACCAAGGGGGGAAATACAATGGATAGAGTAGGAGCTAGGAGGTTGGTACCCCTTGCCTGGGATCAGCTGCCTTCCCCTGCCAACTTGTTTCTCTCGTATAATGTACAAGCTGAGGAATTGACACTTAAAAACAATATTCTTAAGAAACCCATGTCTTGGGTATATAAATTCAAGTTCATTCGAGCAGTATCTGAGTACTTTCGCTTGGTAAGTCCTCTGACTCCTTTGCTGGTAATGTGGGGGCATATAATAGAGAAGGTGTAAGGCAGAGTCCTGTCCTTGGAGGTATTTACCATTTATTGAGAAATAAATAAAACTAAATAAACCACATGACCTGGGTTACAAAGGCCTCTCTAGACCTCAGTTTCTCATTTGAATTTCCTTTTTGTGAATTTTCTGGTCTGGTTGATTACTGACTGTCTAATCCCAAACCCCAATTTCTGAGAAAGGATTTAGTAATTATTGTCTTAAATTAGACTCTCCTGAGAGTCAGGTTTTTTTGAAGCTGTTTATTAATAATTTCAAAAGCCACATGCTCTAACTCTTGGTGTTCTGCTAATATTTCTGTTTTCCTTCTCCCTCCCTCCCTCTCTGTCTCTGTCTCTGTCTCTCTCTCTCTTTAAATTTATTTACTTTGAGAGAGAGAAAGAGAGTGCACACTTAAGCTGGGGAGGGGCAGAGAGAGGAGGAGAGAAAGAATGCCAAGCAGGCTCCATACTGTTGGTGCGGAGCCTGATGCAGGACTTGATGCATGGCTCGAACTCAAAAACTGTGAGAACATGACCTGAGCTGAAATCCAGAGTCAAACACTTAACCGACTGAGCCACCCAGGCGTCCCCTTCCTTCTCTTTTACTTTATTTTCCTTTACATGGAGGTATCATGTCTCCCTGGTGTCTTGGGTTCAAAAAGGTATGACATAGTTCCTTCTCTTAAAAGATTTTGTCTGTTGAGTATCAAGATCTGCATACATGCAATCATTATAAATAAAAAAAGAGGACAATAGTGCAGCGCACAATGAAGTTTTAAATTAAATAAGCCAAGTGCCAAATATATGATATGGATAAAATACAAATCTAAAACTTGATATATTTTTTATTTGCTTTTTATTCTTACCAGAATTGTAGGGGACATACTTAGATTCCATATCACATTCAACTTATTTTAAGAAGTCTAGCGGTTCTTGGTAATGTGATATTTTAGTCATGGCATTGCCTTATACTACGTTGTACTTAGTTATTTGGGATTTGGAAGTGTATGTGCCCTGTTTTTAGGGCTGGGCTTCCCTAACATGTTTTTGTTAGCCTATCACCTCTTGCAAAGCACAGTATAAGTTTCAGTACTCTGCAGATACCAATATTTCATGAGTATAGCAAAGAAGGAGTCACCTCTGACTGCTTTATATGATTGAAATTGTACTGTGGCTTTAATTTTCAGAAACAGCTTTCTAGATACTGTGCATAACTCTTGGCTGTGCCTTAATAAACATGTGGTGACCTCCACCTGTAAAACTAATGTGGCTTTGAATACTGATTGACTGCAGCTTTTCACATCCTTTCTGGGTCCATAATATGTCAGTGAATGTCAGAGCCTGGGCAGGAGAAGGCCAAAAGAATTTGGGGTTTAAAGATCATACAGATCATCTGTTTCAATCCTCCTACACTTGTGTTCAGAAAACTGATAGAGAACGTTAGTGATATAAACAAAGTCAGTAACAAACTTGGCGCTAGGATTTGGACCCCTGGAATTCCAATTCAGTGCATCTTCTTCCATAATAAAGAGCATATCTTTCTCAGTTCAGCACATGTTAGCAGCTGTCCTTCGATATCCTCTTTCCCCATTATACATGAACATATATGCACATATATGGCCCATGTGTCGAGACCAGCCCTTTTTAGGTCAAATGCTATTATATTGGAATTCACAAAACATTTTGAGGCCATTCAAAGGCAAAGGTGTTATAACTGAATGGAAACAAATCCTTAATAAGGCAGTAAATGCTAAAATTAAGGGAGACTGTGTGAGGGTGTATTGGAACTCTCTGCACTCACTTTGCAGCTATTCTATAAATCTAAAATAATTCCAAAATAAAAAGATGACTTTTTTTAGAAATGCACCATAATTTACTCTCATGACAGAAATGTAAGAAAACCAAAACTCTACCCAAATGGAAACTTGTTCTCTCCCAGTTTCCTGCCTCTTCAGCTGGTCACTGTTGAGTTCTCACAGGCTCACCCTTCTCCAGGGCTTCATTAATGGTTGTCTTGTTTAAGAAATGTGATTAACCGCCAACTACAATATCAATCAGGATATGGAAGAAAGAAAATTGATTGAACCGTTTACACAGTTTGCTTAAAAAGTTTATAAATGACTGATTCCCATCAATAAGGAGTCACATGAGCACAGGTTTACGCTCTGGTTTTTCTCCCTCCTTTCTTCAGTGAAAGTTATTATGAGTGTTAACCCTGTCTAGTCTTCACACTCCGCTCAAAGATCGTCCAAAAGGGGAAGTTAGAAAGCCAAGACAAAAACTAGTTAACGGACTCTAGGACAGGGGTCAGCAAGCTCTTTCTGTGACGGACCAGATAGTAAATAATTTAGCCCCTATGGGCCGTGAGGTCTCTGCTGCAGCTACTCCAGTCCACTGTGTTAGAGTGCAAGGGCAGCCACAGGCCGTCCATAACCAACTGAGTACACCTGTATTTCAATAAAACTTTATTTGTGAATGCTGAATTCTAATTTTGGCATATCATGAAATCTTGAGTTTTTTTTTTTAAATTATTTAAAATGCTTTTCAGTTCTAAGTTTATGGGCTGTATAGGGACAGGTAGCAGGCTGGATCTGACCTGTATGCTGCAGTTTGCCAAGCCCTGTGAAGAGCTTTAGAACTGGAAGGGACCTAGGAACTTTTTGTAGAACCCATGGTGGTGAGCAGCGTACTGCTAATTGTAAAGGGTTGAAACTTGGATTTGTTTGAAAAGTGTATTGATGACAATGAATGCTGGTAACATGCTTTATGAAACATTTTTGGATTTGTTTTTGTCATCTTCAGAGCTAATATGTGCGCGTATAATCTTCTTCCTACGATAGCCAGCATAACTGAATTGTATGCCAGCCAGTGGTGTAATATTTAACAGTTTTCTGGGTTTCCGTGCATGTGTACTGTTTTGTGTATAGTGTGCATTGCTGAAAAACTAAGTGTAAAGTCATGCTAAGTCATTGGCTTAGCCTGGCTTTTTGTTTTGCTTGCTTTTTCAGTTTAATGTAGTAAATGATCCAAACTGGGGCTATGCAGAGTCTCCTACAGATGAAGGATCTTATTAAAAAAAGAAACACGATTAAAACTTTGTCTACATGGGACTGTTGCTCAGCCATTTTGACTTACCTAATCAAACAGCTGGTCAGTTCGGTTAAATAATTGTTCTGATTGATTTCCCTACGTAATTTGTTAAGTGTTTTACTGATTCAAATGAAGGCTTGAGGCATGATCTGGCTACAGGAATCATTAGAAATAAGAAATTGGGGATTTGTGTATAAGAAACCCAACGTTATGAACATTAGAATGAGTAAGATTGGTAAAGCTGAATTAGGTTCAATTCTGCCTACAAATAACTACCTCCAAAACCATGTGTACATGAAGTGGAAAAATAGGGTTGCACTGTATAGTATAGTTTAATTTTCCCCACTTACCAATGTGAACATGTTACTGAAGTACTAAAACGCAGTCATGAGGAAATACTGCTGTGGTCTTCTGCCATTGTCCCTTGAGACTGTCAATCACTGGGTGTTGAGCGAGTGCTCAAAGTGCTCCCCACTCACACTAGTGGAGGAAATGAAACTTTGGGAGATTATAGTCCTCACTTCCCAAAGCACTACAGAGACTTAAAAATATATTTTTCAGTAATGTTTTGTAATTAAAGCACATCGCTCCAATATAATTTTACAGTTTGGGAAATAAGGCCGTGTTGAATATCGGCACTGATGATGAAAACAGACTGTGTACACAGTTTGGCTTTTATATAAATACTTTAAAATATTGGCTTTCTTCAATAAAAATAGATGAATAGTATCCAGGTTTTTACAAGAATTTTAGCATAAAAGCAAAATTGCTATCATTTTTATTTTGAAAAGAGACATGAAGATCACATAACAAAATGTGTAAAATGCTGTATGTTCTAGAGAGCTGTGATAGAAAACGGGGATGTAGACGCAGGTAAGCCTCACTATGGGCGTACGCAGGACCTTGTGTAAAGGGGTTCAGTGATGTTTTCTTGGTTGACACCTGACCGAACGTGCCCTTCATTGTCTTTCCTATGGACCCTGAGCTCCCAAAGTTGCAGAAAAATCTGTATCAAGGTGTTCAGCCTGTGCTGTCGTGTGATGTACATCTAGCAAGCAATCAGACTGTGCCTTCTTGTTGTGACACACTACATTTTTTGCCACACAAACATCTGCTGGAAAAGTTTATAGAACTTAGAGAAAGGAACTCTTCTAGGGAGTTCTGACAACCTATAGTAAAGGTCTTTGCATGTAAGCGAGGCCAATGGAACCAGCAAAATGTGTGAATACAGTGGAAACTGATCATCTCAGTCATTTTAATGTGTCTTCAGAGTCTTCTAATAGGAAGCTCTATGGGCAATGTAGTTGGACAAATTTTTGTGACTGTTAACGAGTAACATTTCTTTGGCCTCAGTTTGCCTAGAAAATGGCATAGCTTGGCCTGAGAATTCAGCTGGTCTTACACTGGAGTAAGCCTACATTTCATTGTGAGGCTTAAGTTTACACAGAAACTACCAAAGGCATGTTTGGATTACTTTTTAGGACTTTTATCATGTTAAAGGTAACTTGTGTTTTTGTCGTTTTTTGTTTGGTGAGATTATATTTCTGAAATGATGTTAATCAGGGACAAGAGATATCAACATGCGGCATTTATTTTGAATACATTTTGTGATTCTAGCTTGTCAAAGTCTGCACCTTGTGTCCTGTAACAAAGCAGAGGAAATTTAGAGTGTTTCGTAAAATACTCAGGTGGTTTGGGGGCTATTAAGGCAACTTAGTGTTATGCTAGTGCTTAAAATAATGAGATCTAAAAGTTGATTAGGTAAATTTTTAATATGTATATATTTCATTGAGATGAAAAGACAAAAACATTCTTAAAATAGGTTGTATCTTAAATGAAAGGCTGATTTATTGAAACAATGGATATAATGGATACTTTCCTCAGAATGTTGGTTTTATAATCTTCTATAAATCCTTAGGTTTTAGGGTAACATTTTTTTTTGGTTGTCATTAGAGATCAGGAATGCATCCTATTTCTCTTCCACCATACTCACCAATTCCTGCTGTAAGTATTTGAGTGCTTATTACATTGCAAGTTTCATTAGGCTGTGTGTGGAATGCAAAGGGGGGGGGAACTGAACCCTCTAGGAGTTTATAATCTAGCAGGAGTGACGCACATGCTCACAAAACAAGGTGAGATATTATCGTGTTGAAAGAGGTTAAAGCAAAGTGTTGGATAATCTGTTATGCATAAATACAGTTACAGCTGTAAACATGGTGACATTTAATGAGAATTGTGGTCGCTGAGATATCAAGTAAGCTTCGGAAGCTTTTTCTTTACAGAAGAGTGTTTTAAACAATACCCAAGTACCCACCCATGAATGCCTGTGTATATTGCTCCTAGCTGACCATAATTCCAACCAACCGAGAGCATGAATCACAGACCATACTTAGAAAGCAAGAACTTAGTCAAATATGATCTTCTAGTATCTTTTCTCTAATATCTTAGCATTTTCTAGAGATGGAAGGAAGGCTGGAATGAGGTATGTTTTTAAACATCACAATCCTAATGTATGTAGTAAATAGAAAATCTCTCAGCATCTGAGCCATGAATATAGAAAGGGTCAGATCAGATGAGAAGCTGCATCCTGGGAACCTCTTAGTAGAATGGCCAAAGCTCAAGCATACCACTGGGACAGTGATGGGAGTGTCAATTGTTAACTTTGGCTCCTGGCTCTCACACATTCCCCTAAAGCCTATAATTGGGAGGGAAGACTAGACGGCATGGAAGAAAATGTTTTGTACTTTCATTTAAATTAGCACAAAGGGAGGGAACAGTTTTGCTTCACATGTGAAGTCAGTCATTTCTTGGGTTGCTAGCTCAATGTTTTAGCAGAACAGCTGTTCAGTACAATGTGGCTTTCTACAAGCAATATTTCTACTGCTAGAAAAGTGGCAGTCTGCCAAAGAGAGTGCCCAGACCAACCCCTAAACAAAAAAAATCTTTTGTCAACGACTCTAATAATTTGTACAATTCAGGAAAGGGGGGTTGCACGGTCTTTGCAGATGTGCATTTATGATGCTATTTTTAAGCAGAGCAGCATGGAAGAATAGATTCATAAGACTCATAAGTTGATCATTCATTTTAAGCATTTGGCTTCTGCTCCTTCTAAAATTTCACTCTGTGGAAACAACACACAGCCAGGCTTGAAACGAGGTAAGGGAGGATGTGACAGCAAGATGAAATCCTTCATTTCCAAGCCTGTGATGCTTGCTCAAAACCAAGAAGCTCTAGGGTGTTTTCTTCTCCCACTAAGGAAATAAATGTGGTTTTTCTGATCTCTCGCAGAAGAAACTTGCTATCCTTCAGCATTTTGAGGAAATAAACTCTTAATGAGCCTGCATTCTTTTACAGCAGTCCATTCTCTGAAAATGAGTTTAAGTGCTGAAGGAAATGCCAGAAGCATTTACGCAACCAGCACCAAATTAATGCGTGTTAATTCTCTGTAGTTTACCATCACAGCCACTGTGCAGTTTTTTTGGTGTGAAACTGGGTTTAGTCTCAGATGTGTCCTCTGCATTCTGGTTGCCAGACTCCACAGTGGTGAACTCGTCTGGCTTTGACTCTGGTGACGGAGTTAAGACCATTTTTATAAATTACAGTTTCCTGGGAAAGAACCCTCAAACTTCTCTTAACAGCAGAAGATCAAATCTGATAGAATCCCTATCTTGTATTTTTTATGCAGTCATATACTTGATATTTACGTAAGAGGGAATTAGACTGATCTATTAAAATATGAAATCCTATATAAAAAATGACATAAAATTAATACATACTCCTTCAATAAAGGTGATTACAGAGCATAGACCACCATAGAACGTTCACTGACTAGATCAACAACTTCCTCTGATTTTGAGACTTGGGATCTTTGGTAGTGTTGTTTTCTTTTTTAAAAATTCAATCTTTTCATAGCCCATATAGGTATAAAAATGGTCAGTTTAGTGGAGTTGCATGTATTACTATACTGTGAGTATTTTGATGCACTTAGAGTGCAATCCACCTGTATTATGCTGTCCCCTCAAATTTTAACATTTAAGTATACTAATGTGAAAGGACTAATCATGATGATGGGATATTACTAAAAGAGCTTATTTTGCTCTACTAATGAATGTTTATTTTTAAAATTATTCAGGTGAACTGTGTCATCATACTTCAAGTTTTTACTCAAGTGTTTTCACATGTTGCCTGAGTTTAGTAAGGATTTACAGTGACAATTAAAATTATTTATTTAGATGTGACCCCAATGGAGGGGTACTGCCCTTTGTGAAGTGACAAGTCCCAGACAAATGGTTACTAACATGTTCTTTTACAAGTTAACAAAATCACTTTTTTTTTCATATTAGAGAACTTCTTTAGGTAGAGAATTTCTGTGGCAGTTCCTATTTTGCAAAAAACTAAGTTCTTTCAATAAAGCAAGTGATGATTCCCCAAAATAGATATTTTACATTCATGTTTTCAATTTTTAAGTTTCCTCAAAATAACAAAATGGAAATATAAAAAATAAATTTGACCCGTGTCTCATGGTAGTATATTTCCAGAACATATTGGTAGGAACATAATTATCCATGCTATATTCCTTTCGTTTACTCAGGCCAGGTATTACTTTAATGGCATAAAGAGTCCACACTTTTTTTGATGTGCAGTTATGAAGATGTATGATCATTTTTTACGCTTATGCATGATCTTTTCCAAAGATCAGAGAAACAGTCATTATTGTGTACAGAGGCATTTTCTGGTATGAGTTGGATACAAAAACATGAGGAGATATTATAAATCCATGATCACATTTCATATTTATAAAACTTCATGAGATGAGATCATTTTTCCTTCTGCACGCATAGTCTTTTTAATTACCCCTGCTCTCTCTGTGCAAAAGTTACATAAGTAAGAAAAAGGGATGTTGAGAGATGGTTTCTTAAAGTGAAGGTAGATGCTTTGTGTACTGTGCCGTTGTACCAAATGAGTCATTTAGTTTGGCCCATAATTTATACAGGTGGCTCAGGAGGCCCAGATCGATTCATAATAGTCTCTTTACAAAAAACAAGAAAGACTAAAAATCATATTCTATAAATTGATGTCACAATTCATGTAAAACCCCTCTAGAAACAATTAGTATGCTTTTAATAACCATACTCAACATGCAGTAAACATTCAGTTCCTTCCACTAGACTTCACTCTGTTCCTAGCTAACTCACTTGACCAAAGTGGACTCGGGGAGTAAGCTTGTGAATGCCAGAGGAACTCATCCCCACCACAGAGCATGTTCTGGTGGGGTAAGAAGTGACCTGTCTGCACTCAAACACTTCTTCACTTGTAGCTATGTGTAAGATGAAACCATATTTGGAGGTTATCATTTCATAGCACACTAATTTTTTTTCCATGTTTTTTTCACAATGACATTAGCCTATGAAGCAGTGGGACTGCTTGCCCGGTGTCAGGTTTATAATCCCCTGCTCTCATTAGCTCTCTGCTGAACTCTTTGTCGTCTTCTGCGTTCATCTCTTTTGAATTATGTCTTTGGCAAGCCTCACCCTTGGTGTGATTAATTAAAGTTGATCTGTTACTGTATTCTGAGTTCTCAAACTTGGTTCCACAGTCACCTCTTTGCTACCTTCTACTTCTGGTATTCTTTTTCCATTGTCTTTTTTCCTCCCCATCTAAACTATCCGTATGAGGTACTACGTTTCATGATCTTGTTCAGAGCAAAACTGTGAAACATCGGTAACATTCTAGGTAATGATTAAAGTAGTGTTCATAAGAGCAGCCAGTCCAAAAAAGATATTTCAGTACAGGTGTCTCGGAGATTTTAATATTTCACTTTGCTCTCTAGGACACGTCATACTGGATAGTGGATTTAGGGGCTGAAGAAAACTCCCCATTTCCTGTGTGCCGCTTACACTCCACACGTTCAGCCTTATATCCACATTGATGGTATGCTATGGATCTCTGCTGCTAATGTTAGTCACCTGATTTGCAGAGAACTAGAACTAATAACCTTTTCAAATGTTATCAAATTATGGCAAATCCTAGACCAATCAAATTACTTAAGTGATCATTGATCATTTATTTGATATTTTAATTTTGACTAAGTCTACCTCAAGGACTTCTTGATATTTCCATTAGTTTTAGTAGGACGACAAATGCCAAACAGTAACATAGCTCATAAATTTCACCAACAACGAACTCAGAATGCTGTAAATTAGCTTTATTTAAAATGACCTAAAAGCAATGAATGGCCTTTAGCATAATTATAGACCTAGCAGACACAGTGGAAATCAGGGGGGAAAGCACCTAAATGATTAAGAAGTACATGTGACTATGTTATAAGTCTTTTTGGGGTGTGAAGGGATCCGATTCGATTTCTCAGTAGTGAAGGAGACAGAAGCTCTCACTTTTAGGTCGCCTTGCAGTTTAGGTTGCTAATGATTCCATTTTAATGTCACCGTTTAGTTTCATACTGATCATTTATACTGACAAAAAGGAAGAAAAGAAAACAAGGAACCTGTCATCAATCATTCATTTAATCAAGTAGCAAAAGTAGATAAATAAACATACTGAGTTAATTATTCTTCTGTATGTAGTGATTGACAATAAAGTTAATTTATGCCTATTTTAACCCTTTGATATTTTGTGCCATTAGGAATAATAGCATTAGCAGTTGTAGAAAGGACTTGGGGGTGACCCTTTTTCCCCTAAAGTGTCTTAAGAAAATTCAGTCTTCATGCTTAAGGTATTCATTCACTGGAAATCTCTTTCGCTCAAGAGTTGAGGTTATTTGCATCTAAGCATATTAACTCCATGCTACCAAATAGAATGAAAAACAATTATGGTAGTTTGCCTCCTTTGTCGTATTCCGGTTCAGACTCTTCAATGAAGACCTTTTTTCTTGGCAACGTGCATTTTTCACGTGTAAAAGAATTTGTCACCAGATACAAATATGCTATAAATTCAAAGATGTGTTGGATACGGCACTAATGGAAAAGAAGTCTTAGTGATAGCAGAACACTAACATGATATATTTGAGTTAAAAGAGTTTTTGAAAGTTCTAAAAACCTGTTTTTGGTTGGTCTGCATTTTTCTCCACTCTGCCAGAGAATGTTTTTTCTGGTGGCTATTCTTATTAAAAAATCAGTAATTACTTTCATTAGACTTCGTGCAAACAGGAGTGTTCTTGAGGTGAGTGGATAGTGAAATTAAATTGTCTAAATATTTCCTCTGGAATCTTTTTCTAGCATTCCTATCTAAGTCAGTCTGCAGAAAAGAAACAGGGAAGTAAGAAGCAAACTTCATGCATATATTTGGGGTTGAAAACAGGAGTTTAATTGTTGATGAAAATTGTGCAAAATTTGAGGCTCAAACTGTGGGTGCCTCTATGATTAGAGATAAGTTTCTTCTAGATGCGTTTTATTAAATGACTTTTCCCTTGGCAGTTTTCACATTTAGTGTAGCTGAATTCTACCCACTCACCATTTTAAATTGCCCAGCTCTCATATTGGCTTCAGTTCTAACAAACTACAACTGGAATTGGGGAGAGTTGGCAGGCAAGATACCTGGGACTGAGTGATGGCCAGACCAGAGCACATTCCACACAGATGCCGCGCTTTGTGTCTACTGTTCTTTGAGCCAAAGGTTGGGGGTGGGGGAGAAGCTTTGCATATCTTGGCTTGGCCTGTTGAGGAAATGATCAGGGTTAGTATCAGTCGTAAAATCTACAATCATAAGAGCAAGTTACAGTAGATTTCGAGCTTGTGTCACTGTTACCAGATTGCCATTTTTGGTTCTTGATTGCTCATGTTGGAATTTGTTTTCTATAAACATTCGGCTTAAGTAAGCGGTTTTGCTCAGAAGGCTTTCTGACCACCAGAAGAGATAAACTATTGTAGTTTGACCTTTAATGGCAAAGTAAAATTTGGAAAATACAGGAAATGTAAACCTTTAGCTATAAACTAAATAAAACAACATATAGAAAAGAATTCACTTCATCAAATCGATAAGTAAATTGAGAACTGTTCATCAGTAATGAAATCTGTTTTAAAAAATAAAGATTGTCCACATTTCTTAAGTTCGAAGTACTTACATATTTGATGAATGAATCTGTCTACCTTCTCACCACCATTCCTGCCATGGATACCTCTAAACTTTATCAATTTCTGTGTAAATGTGTTAAAGAGAAACCTTCTTATTCTTTTTTGTTTGGCCTTTGTTGGCCTCCTTTTACCTGCATTACATTAATTAAGCAGCGGTATGAATGAAGAGTGGGAATTTGTGGCCTTTTTGTTCACAGAAATAATGGTTAATCTCTTCAGCTTTGTCCAGTTTATGACTTGGCTTTTTTCATTCACTTCACAATCTGCAGCTAGCAAGTTTAAGCATAATACAGCTTGTAATCACTGTGGTAACAGTAAAATCAACAACTCTGTTTTCCTTCCTTGAACAACCTTTGAAAGTTCTTTTTTGACTTACATTTGAGACCATAAAAACTGAGGGGACAAGATCCCAAAGAATCTCTAAGTAGATGGTAGAGAGATGTACATCTGTACGACCAAGTACAAACATAGTTTTAAAAGGAAACATTTGACTTTGAACTGAAGTATTTGGTCAAAATCTCCTTTGATTTAGTTCATGAGGAAATAAATTTTAAATCTGGATTTCTGATCATTCTTAGAAATGCGACCAAGTGAATCTTTTAGGCACAAGTATATCTTCTTTTTTAAAAAAATATTATTTATTGTCAAGTTGGCTAATATACAGTGTATATACTCTTGGTTTTGGGGATAGATTCCTGTGATTCATCGCTTACATACAACACCCACTGCTCATCCCAACAAGTGCCCTCCTCAATGCCCATCACCCATTTTCCCCACTCCCCTCCCACTGCCATGTTTTCTTGGTGTAATTCTTAGAGCTACCTAGCATCTATTTGATGTATCTTTTAGTTGTCTGAAGCAGTGGCTTCCTATCCCCAGTCCCAGAGTTTTAAAGTGAGAAAGAAGACGGGGCTGGCTGTGGTTTGCCTTCAGTCCTTCTTGAATGTCATCACTCTCTCTGTTGGAAAAGAAATCAAAGAAGAAAGGCTTTTTAGGTGCTCAGAAATGGTGGGATGAAACTAAAGCCCTTTACCTGAATACTTGGTTCTTTTATTTTGATCTACCATAATTTTTTTAACTTAAAAAAAAATTATTTTGAGAGAGTGGGAGAGAGAGCAAGCATGAGAGAGAATGAATGGGGGAGGGGCAGAGAGAAAGAATCCCAAGCAAGCTCCCAGCTGTCAGCATAGAGGCTGACATGGGGCTTAATCTCAGGAACCTGTAATATCATGATCTGAGCCAAAATCAAGAGTCAGACACTTAACCAGACTGAGCCACCCAGATGCCCCAACCACAAGTTCTTGGTTGTTGTTGTGTGTCACTTAGAAAACAGTGCTCCAGTTAAGTCTTACAGTTATGGGCAGTTTCTCTCCTTTAAATTACCTCCTTGTAGATGTAGTTATTCATTGAGAATAAGAAGTATATATTAGTCACCTGCCATTTGTTCTCAGAGCTTAGAGATAGAAAAGAAATAGAAGATGCATTGGCTGTTGAAACATTTGTAATATATTTGTAGACATGAGGCTTTTGATGTAAAAAAAAAAAAATTAGACAGCATTTTTGAGAGAGTCCAAATAACAAAGCTGGCCAGTGCCCTTCTTGGAAGCTAGCTATCTAAAGTACATTCTGAAATCACAGTGGCTATGTGAGAAAGTTGTTGTCTTTTAGTGTGCCTTCATAACATTGGTCCTACTTGAGCTATTCCAGGACCTATGAAGAAAGACAGGTACTCTGTAGTTTTACAGAGGAGAAAAGCACAAAGGCACCGAGTGACTTGTTCAAGATTAGATGTGTTCTTAATTCTGAAGCATATTTTTGCATGTTGCCAAGGTAGAGATGCCCTGAGACTCACAGCTGGCTTTGAAGCCAACTCCTGCTGACTTTGGTTGATGGAGATCCACAGGTCTGGCCTAAACATGTTACTCTGTGAAATGAGACTCACCATCATTTTGTTTTAATTGTCCATGAATCTTAAGAGAATGTAACTACAAATGGTATATTCAGAGATAAAGTCAAAGAATGCTCAGTTTCTCTGAGAGGGTAGTTAAGAGTTATCATGGCAACATGACACCTGACAATAGTTAGGTGAGAAATAGTCTTCATGAGAAATAGATCAGGCTTTTGAGTTTACCATTTTTTAGTGAAACGAAACTGAAGTGTCCATGGAGTGAGCTAGGTTTAGACTTCCTCAGTAGGTTTAAGCTTTGGTTACCTTTTAGAAGAAACATTGTAATCTTAAATAGGAGATCATCAGCCATGGATACTATCCATGTGTTTATTTCCTCTTTCCTGTAGAAAGGAAATGCTATTATTTAACATTTTAAATGCTTGTCTTGATATCACAAACTTAAGATTTCTCATATTTTGGAGTACTCGCTGATGAAATCTTACTCGTCTGGTAGCTTTGGTGTTCTGTCTCTACTTTATTAGACTGCATTTCCTAGAATTTGGAATTCCATTTCTCTTGGGATTTTAGTGGGCAGCTTATGCACTCAAGGCATCACCTAAGTACCAGCAACACATTCTTGACTGAATAATGATGTATGTAGAATGTTACTTTTTTTGCCTTATAAATGGATAGCAATTTACACAGCTGTGGATGTGGGATGTTTCAATCCCAGACCATGTTGTAAGAAAAATTGAATGACAGTGAGCAAAACAGCAGTAATTATAAAACTAATTACTAAATGCTGATGATGCCCATAGGCTTTGCATAACTAAAATTAGAAAAGGAAATTGCTTTCGGCTTCAGAGAGGCAACATGCTAGCTATTTCACTGTTTCAGTCAAAATGGAGGGTAGTATATAAAGTTCAATCAGGAAAATATACATGAATACATACATATCTATAGATTTGCATATACATATATTTCTCTATGTTGAAATGTTATTCACTCTATCTTACAATTTTATTTATAGAACTTTATGCATAGATATTTACATAAAGAAGATAAGTATATTAAAATATTTGAATGCAGTATATATACTGTGCATTTTGCATACACTATAATTACAACATTAAAATGCATATCTTTACAATATATATATATACATGTTAGGTTTCTCTCATGTACATTTTCACAGCAGAACGTAGCGTACATTTCCACCCTTGCATAAAGAATCTACTCTTGTGAATTCACAGCACATTCTTCCAAATGAAATAGTAAAAATTAAAACATTGATCGGCTCATAGAAAATGAATCATCATGTTTTGAGAAGATAAATGATTGATAAATCAGCAGTCTGTAAGGCATATCTTTGTTCATGTTCAATTTGGAGGTACGAAATATGTGATCTTAACCCCATAGAAATTACTGAGATTGTAAACCTATTACCTGCAGACCCCAGACAATTCTAGAATTATAAGTGCTAGAGCTGATACCGATAATATTCAAGTAGGAAGTAAGGTAATAATGAATTACATTAGTATGCATGTCAATGGAAAATGATTTAATGAGTTAAAAATGTGAAAATTTTATCGAAAATGTTTTCCTGTTCCTTGAAATTGATACCTATTTCTGTCCTCTCTTAGTCCTGCAGACAAATGCTATAAAACATAAACTCTCCTGAATAAACTATTAATGGTTATGTTTAAGTTTCAGATTAAATAGATCATGGATCAGGATGATGAAGCATTGTTGATAGAGAGGGAAAATGAATCCTGCATTTAAAAAATTCAAGTAGTTCGAATGACCTAAAATGTAATGTTTTATTTAATTTTCTGCCACATGTTATTTCAAAAGTCTTAAGAAATTAAAATGACAAAAGACGATACTGTCTGTAGACATATATTATTGAAATGAAATCCAAGTATAATTGAATCAAGGCTGTAATGAAATTCTTCTTGTAACTTTTACCTAGTGGGGCAGTGCAATGAGTTAGTTCTTCCCATTTGTGTTAGTGAATTTAGTAATTAGCTCTTTAACTAAGGCAAATGGTCTAATAATGGAGGAATAAATCACAGAATGGCATATAAAATGAATATGGAAAGTCTTGCTTCATGTGTAATGTCTGGTAATTTAGTCAGCTGTAACTAATATGTACACAAGTTGGGGTAAAGTCTCAACTTTTGCAAGTTACACAAGGTCCCGAGAGTCATAACAAATCATTGCTGCTCATCAGATGTCCTTCAGATGTGAGGTTACGTCAGTCATGAAAGCAAGTATGTGATCAAGAATTCAGAGACCTTAGGGTCAACTAAAGTGATATTAACAGTTTTATATCTATAAAAAATGGAATATATTTTGCCTCACGTTTATTACTTTCTGGTTTGTTCTTCCTGGGGCTTCAAGGGGAGAGGAAGTGAGAGTTCTTCTGAGTATGTTGGTGCTGAACAATACAGGCTGGGTTTTTTTGTTTTGTTTTGTTTTTTTAAGTAAGTGATATCGGGGAGTCTCAGGAGGAGGAGATGGACAGACAAGAAGAGATGTCGGAGCTTTTGGAGAACCGATTCATCCATATATTTCACATATCATTACTGAGAACCCAATGTGTGACAGGCTTGCCACCATCTTGAGGGAAAATCAAAACTTGTCTCTAGGCAATGTTTGAACTGCAAACTTGGCCACTTTATGTGTGAATAGAATTTTAGTAGAAGACAGATAGCAGTAAAACCATTTTTTTTCAAGGCTCTCTGTTCAAAATTCATTGTCATTTAACTCATTAAGAAAACACACAGTGTCCTGTGAGGTACTGTTTATATCAACCAGTACCAGCAGGCAAACCTTGCTTACAGACAAGTTCATTTTCTACAAATTTTCTGTCATGTTTCACCTTGGTAATCTCCATCTCTTGTGTGCAAAAAGAAACAATTTATTTTCAACACTTGAGGGATATAGAACATCTGACTGCTGTCATAACCTATTGTTTTTAACATAAACATTATAGCTGCATTTGCCTTGAAATATTTGCCCATGATTGCGTAAATCTGAGCCAGGTACCGGAGTGTCACCTTGTGCTCTCCAGCATCAAAACTGAGACCTATCACCTAAAAAGTGCGATTTGCTCCCTTCACAAGCATTTACTTCAACAAATTAGAAAGAGCTTTCCTTTTCATAATTGAGTGAAACAGTGCGCTAACTGAAGAAAAACTTAGGAGAGAATGCATTGCTTTTAACCATAGCATATAGAACCCTTCAAATGTGGCTAAGGGCCTACTATATTTTCCTTTATCAAAAGATGGTTGATTGCTTAATGGTTGAAGCACTACTAAATAGCTTATATCACATTACTGGAGAAAATGTGCTTTACATCAATTGCACAATGTAATTCTTCCTATTATTTTGGTAGAATTGTTTTACCTTGCATGGAAGCATGCATATAAGGGAGAATAATTTGATAATCTTTCGTGATATACAGGATATCTAAAATACGTTATTCAGGAATTATGTCGTTCACTTGGAAAGCTGGAGCCCTTGTCTATTTCCTCTGCTTACTCATTTATGGAATGATGTGGCTTACAACTCAACATTTATCTGGTTTAAAACCAAAATAAATATTTATATTTGGTTGTTTCCTGGCTCCATTCTGTATGCCTCCTACTATATTTCTTTCTCATTTTTCTTTCTCACCCACCTCTAATTTTATATTTATATGCCCCTCCAAAATAATTTTTGGAGCATCATCAAGTATATAAAAAGAATCACTGTCTAATTTCATTACATGAAATGAAGGCTACCTTTGTATTGATACCCTTGGCTATGAAATTTTCATTCATCATTAAACTAGAATAAAGTTATTATTCTAAAATCATTTTACTCATTTTTTTGGGTTAATATTCTTCTTTAATATTCTCTGATTGACTATTGTAGAAGGCAAGGGACCATCTGGGTTTTTTTTTGTTTTGTTATTTTGTTTTTTTGTTTTTTTGTTTTGCCCAATGGCTTCTCCAAGATGATGGCTCTGCTTTTTCCTCTCTTGAGAGACCACATCATCCCCCAACACACACCTTTTTGACCATTATTTTGAACTGTTTTACAGCTGTTTCCTAGTCTGACGTCATTTTGTGATCTTTAAAAATGTTCCCAAGCATCTCTTTGGGATTTAATATTTCTGCTCTGGTATAGCCTTTTAATTTACTGATCAGTTGCCTTTTTAGAAGTTCTTTCTGTGGGTTTGGCCTCTCTGGCCCTCTTTGTGTTCTTTTTCATTTTTATACTAATAATTACAACACTTCCCAATTAATTGCCATTTGTGAATATAATTGATGTGTTTCCTCCCTCTCCAGACCACTAATGAAGATGTTAAATAAGTCTTAGCGTGAGGCTTAACCTCAGCAGAATTCCCTTGGACCATGGGCATATTAGAGTTTACTGTAGCTTTATTTATTTTCTCTGCCTTTAAGAGTGCTCCTGGTTGAGGCATTTTAATTCATTTTCCAGGATTTCACGATAATGGAGCTCCGTATGAAGTGTCTGTCCCGATATATAATGCCCACTGAACTTTCTCTGATTTCTGCACACCAAGATCATTGGTTTACTTACATATCCACGATTCTTAAAAGCAGTGTTTGTGTTTAAGACAGTGAAAACAAAACGCTTTTGTGAATTTAGTGTCTGAAATATTATCACTATGAGATAAATTCAACTGATTTCTCCCTGCTTTTCAGTGTCGGCACAAGTGAGTGCATCAAAGGTGTTTAACACAGATAAACTATGTAGCTGTCTTAGAAGAGAGAGTGGTTCCATTCCATCCCAACAATATTGGGTCCATTTTCTCTATGATCAGAATATTACAAAGGGAGTGGAGAATAATTTATATCAGAGGTTCTGTGACGGAATGAAATGGAACTCTTTTGAAGTATGATCTCTGAAAGCACAGCATGAAGCTCAAATAAAGTGAAGGACATTCGCTATTACAAGTAATGTCCTTAATAATCTTGTTAGTCTAGTCTCCCTCTGTACGAGACAAATGGAACATTATTGGCTTATGGGCTGTAGTAAATAATTTAGTTTCCAATATTCAGGCTGCTTTGACAGTAAATTAAAATGACATGAAAGGGGCTTGTTGAATAAAGAAAGTATCCAATCAAATTTAATTGGCATGACTAAGGCAGTAGAAATATGTTTTATAATTAAACCATGTTGTCTTGGAGCTTTATAAGCATGTATGAATCAAAATGTCAAAAATTATTCTTTGATACTGTGCATTTAAAACTTTGCATGGTGAATAGTTTCCTTAAACAAGCTTCTAGACATGCATATTGATGTAACATGAAAATAGTTTCATGTTTTAAATAATAAGTGATAAACTTCTCCATTTGTAAACCCTTGCAAGTAGCAATTCTGATAACAGACCACTTAGAACTCTCCTTTACAGGATTTTGTTTTCAAATTGATACACTAGTAAATCAGAGGAAGTTATAATTTTGTGATTATATTATGGTATTTCAACATTCAACCTTTTGGTGAAGGAAAAAAAAAAGATCTAAACTCATTGAGCAGAACAAAGAAAAGGAATAGTATTGAGAATAAAAAAAAGAAAAATCCAAGGTATATTTTGGTTTACTGTAACCTTCTCAAGTTCAAAATGAATTGCATTTTCCACATTTGACAGCAAACGTGTCAAATGCTTCTGCTATAAAAGACAGGAGGCCGTGGGAATTTCAGGTTTTTGTATGACCACCTGTCCTATTTTTTCTTCCTTCCCCGAAAGTGGTGCATAAGTAAGTGCCTATTTGTAATAAAATTCCTAATGATGGTTCTTTCCACAACTCGGGTGGAAAATATATGGTGGTGTGTCTGCAGAGATTGCTTATAAAAACCGAAAAGAGCTCAGCGAATCATTTTTCATTCTTAGCCTTTTCCAACGTCCTACTCAAAGTAAGCCAGAGATTAGAGAAACGAAGCAAGGAATTAGTGTTCAAAATACTAAGATCATATGTGACTTTTTTTAGAGATTTGTGTATTATTTTCTAGTCTCCTGATAACTTTTTGGGGAAGATTTTTAGCTAATAGTCCCTCTATTTTCTTGATTAGACCCAGATCTAAGGAGCTGTTTCAGAGATAATACAGTTTTTGTTTACATTGCTCCAAGATAGCGCTAAAGGAATATGCTACAAATGTAGTTTCTATAATATTTTGTTCTTTGTGCAGTGCTGTGGCATTAGATGATGTAGAGATGAAAAAAGTGACCAAAATGAATATTCTTTAAAGTCTGCTATATGCAATTTACATTCTTCTCTGCTTGAAGACTTGAAAATTTTAAGCACATTTTGATTAAAATTTTGACCTAGGAACAAATTCAGAGGCCGTTTTTTCTTTTTTGCTTTTTTCTTTTTCCATCCGTGTTGATCCCAGAACCTCTATAGGCATGCAAATGATACATGCTCATTTTTCTTTCTCTTTTTTTAAACCATGTAACTACCAAAAACCATTACTAACAGACTGTTGTCTGTGCTGCTGTGACCTCAAAGGAGAAAAATAAATGAATGACTTCATCGTGAAAGCAGAAAAGCCTCATCAGAGAACATTTCTGGAGAGAATAATACAAAGTGGGATGTCTATTTAGTCATAATCGCTATGTGTGAGAACACTGTTCTCTCTTGGTAACCCTAATGTATATCAAGACTTTGTGTTTTGAATAGCTCCTCCTTTGTTTCTCACACTTCAGTCTGCATCAGAATCACTGGGTGGGCTTGTTAAAACAGATTGCTGGACCCTCCTTCCTGACTTCCTGATTGAGTTGGTCCAGGGCAGGGTCCAAGAATTTGCATTTTTAACTAAGGCCCAGGTGATGTTGATGTTGCCTGGGAAGAAACACTTTGATAACCATTCACTCCTACTATAAACATGGAGTTGTTAATCTCATCCTGTGAGCTGGGAATTGGAGGTCTATCTCTGCCTTCAAGAGCTGAAGGTCTGTGCCTGGACTTTAAGTAAAACCCAAACCCTACCTTGGGTATAAGCTCAGAGTACCATGGTCACACACAGCAGAGCACCTGAGAAGCTTTGGGTGTTGAGAGATCCCTTCTTGAAGATTTAAAGTTCAAGCTGAAGCCTGAATGATGAGTTAGGAGCTTTCCAGGAGAAAAGGGAGGGAAGGAGAAAAACTGATACTTTGGAGAAAACTTGAATTTTTTAAAATCATTAATAGTAACCTAAAAAAACACTAATGCTAGTTCTCTGAAGGGAAAAATTATTTGCCTTTACAAATCTAATTGAGGAGCTCCTGGGTGGTTCAGTTGGTTAAGCATCCAACTCTTGATTTCAGCTCTGGTCACAATCACAGCATCTTGGGATTGAGTCCCGTGTTGGGCTCAGCATGGAGCCTGCTTGAGACTGACTGACTGACTCTCTCTCTCTCTCTCTCTCTCTATCTCTCTCTCTCTCCCCCGACCCCTCCCTCCCCATCTGCCCCTCTCCCCTGCTTGTGCAGTTATTGGCTTCCCTGTTACTTGGGGGCCTACGGTATATCATTATCTCCATTTCACAGGTGAAATAGGCCAAGGGAATTTGAACCTGAGGCCGCATGGCCACTATGTGGTCCAGGAACTATTAAAATACTCTATTTTGATCAGTTCAGTACTATTTCTACTATACCACATTACTAGCCTACCTTTAACAACTTCTACTTGTCCGGCCTGCCAGTAAAGCCCTGACTCAGCAAATGCACAAGTAAAGGCTACCCTATACTTGTCAACTTGAGTGGGCATTCCTTCCCTGAATTGTTTCTTCTGACCTTGTCTTTGTACTTGTTTAGGAGACAAGTTATTTTCCCTGTAGGCTGACGGTTTCCAGCTTTTTATTTATTTTTATGTATTTTTTTATTTTTTGGTCCAAGGAAATTTCACTTGGGCATACAAATAAATATGTAGGAGGCTATTTGAAAACAGAAGCTCTAGGTCAGTGTTGCTAACCTTGGCAGCTCTCCTGAATTTAGCTGAAAAGCTTTTAGGAAGTAGCGTCTGTAGTCTCAATCAGACCACCTGATTCAGAATATCCACTGGAAATATACTGGGCAGTTGGGATGATCAGCCTGATTTGAGAGTAATGATGGCAACTGACATTAGAAAGTCTTCATTCCTGAGTACCAGATTGTGCTAAGTGTGATTAATGGGTTAGCTCATTTAATCCTGGTAATAGAGAACTAGCCAGTTAAAGGAACCACAATTCAAAATCAGAAAAGCCGTTTTCCGATTTCGAACACTACATTCATGTGCTATAGGTCTCTGGCCTACGTCTGTATTCCATGCTGATTTTTCTCCTTGCCCTCTCCCGGCAGCCAGATACACACATGCATGCACCTCAGCTGATTCTGCAATAGGGGAGGTCTGTCGCCATGACACTAGATTCCTTGAAGGAGCCTGGAATAAAGTAGGTTATTTAAAAATGATTGATAATAGAAGTTTCTACCAGGAGTAAGACACCAGAGAAAAAGAAAACACAAGACGATTATGCTCTATCCACCCTCAATCATTCACCAGAAATGTTCTTAAGTAAGGCAGTTGGCAGAATTTCCAGGTGAGATTTAAATTTTCTAGAATGAAACGGGCTGAAACGGGCTGTTTTGAGGGCCCATTATAGTTTCCTCTAAGCCCTGTCTGGTTGTCTGTCAAAGTCACCATTTTCCTGACAGTGTTAGTGAGGAATTCCAAAACATTCTAATGCTCTAATGAATTTTTAAAAAAGAATTGGACAAGTCCTACCTTTAAGCTGTCTAGACAATGTATAAGGATCTATCTGTACAGCCATGTTTTAATTTTTTGTTATGAGTAGTAAATTTTCTTTCTCTAGTTGACCTATTTCTTTTTTTATTACTTTTATTTATTTATTTTTAATATGAAATTTATTGTCAAATTGGTTTCCATACAAAACCCAGGGCTCCTTCCAACAGGTGCCCTCCTCAAATAATCCATTGAGGGAATGGGCAGAAAACATGAATAGACACTTTTCTAAAGACATCCAGATGGCCAACAGGCACATGAAAAGATGCTCAATGTCACTCCTCATCAGGGAAATACAAATCAAAACCACGCTGACATATCACCTCATGCCAGTCAGAGTGGCTAAAATGAACAAATCAGGAAGCTATAGATGCTGGAGAGGATGTGGAGAAACGGGAACCCTCTTGCACTGCCGGTGGGAATGCAAACTGGTGCAGCCACTCTGGACAACAGTGTGGAGGTTCCTCAAAAAATTAAAAATAGATCTACCCTATGATTTCCATTACTTTTAGAAACAAAAACCTATCTTGCCTTTTAGCTATTGTTCCTACTTCCTTGAGCAGCTTTATAGTCGGCAGGGAGAACATGGATTTGGAAGTCATCTGACTTGAGATTAGAGGTTGGCTCTGACACTAACTAGCTTTGTGACTTTGGGCAAGTTTACGAAATGCTCTGAGCTTTCCCCGTGTATGTGACTGGACCTATTCATGGCCATCTCTGGGGAGGATTTTGGTGAAGACCACCCGGCTAACCTGAATGGGGGCAGCCGCACAGCACTTGCCTTGTGGGAGGAGCTCAGCACCAGCTCCTTTCTTATCTACATCTAGTGCTTTGATTCTTATCACTGTGGTATCTGCTTCCATTTTGGTCTACTAAGGTTCTAGGCTTTGAAGGAGAATTTGTTCCTGGAATCATAGGCTCATTAATCTAAGATTTGCTAATGAAATCATAGGTGAAGGTAGAACTTCCTTGAGCTGTATTTGTGCAAGTTTCTTGATACTCTAAAAAAAATATTGAGTAAATATTTGACTGCCCATTCTTCAACCTTCATCATTAGAACCTGTGTTAATCTGATTCAATCATTACCTTGTAATTCAGTTTTTCCTTTTTTGCTTCACAAATGGTTCTGCAGATAGGAATTTCAGGCTTCAGCTCTGTAGGGAAGCCATCCAGACCTTACACTAGCTCAGATAACTCATTATGAATAGAGGGTATTGCTCCTTGCTTTACATTCTTCTTCTGATGAGATGTTTAGAAATACTCAGGCTTTTTTTTTTTTTTCCTTTAGTCAAAAATAAGAGAAGGCTCTGGGCTCATTTATTTTGAAATAGAGACATTGGTTTCCTCAAAAAAAAATGCTGACAGTGGAAACTCTTTATGATCTTGGCAATTGCAACATGTAATAACAACATGATGTTTTACATGGAAGCAGGTTTTCTCTATAAATTCTTGCTACTTTTTGGGAAAATTCACTGCAAGTTGGTGCAATAATGACATTCTGTTATATATTTGTCACAACTTGCAAGTAAAAATCATATCCTCGTGTTAAGCTTGAGATTAAACAAGTCCTGTTCAAGTTCGAGATTGAACAATTTAACCCCAAACAGCCTACATTGATGAGAGAAGATGTACATCATTTCCATAATTTGGTTTTAGAAGGACTCCTCTAGAAACTATCATTCTTAATTAAAACTTATTGGCTAAGAGCGCTTTTTTTTTTTTTTTTTACTTTGTGGAAATTATTCTTAACAGCAAAGTGTGGGTTAGTAGGTAGGAGCTATAGAGAATATAAATTCACCTGAGTGTCTGCTCTCAAGTTCATCATGGGCCTGCAAAGACAGGCACCCCAAATCCAGAAAAGCAGAATTGCAGAATCCAGAAGTATTTAAAAACGTGGATCATATTTTCATGATGTAGTTTAGCTAACTTGACCACTTCTGTCATGGTAAAATCTTGATGAAGTCTAAATTCAATCCATGTAGGGCGAGACCCACGAGCTACAATGTGTGAAAAATGGCCTCAAGTGATAGGTTTTTACAGAACAAAATTCACAGTGATACAACTGCTTACCTTTTCACAGTGACACTTATTAGAACTTACGAGAATCATAACAGGTAATCTCTTTCTAAAGGCAACATAACTTTGTATCAGCTGCAGGACTGAGTACGCTGCTGGCAAGGTGTATGGTCTGTCTCGTTTAGTCTGGACAATGCCATGTCGGTTGTCATAAAACCGATTTAAAATTCTAACCTCTACATTACACAGCCTCATTTCGTTCCGCGATTCGTAATTTTAGATGTTCTAATCTTTAATGGAGGGACTTACGATTGATTATGAGATGTGTACATTCATTCCAGTGTTCATTTGGAATATACAAGTTTTTAGCCTCTTTCAAATTCCCTGCTCAGTATTTTACGTGCTTGAAATATGAGTATAAAAATAGTAGATTTTTTAATGCTTTTGTGTAGGCTCAGGAGAGTCCTTCCTGCAATATCTAGCTGGAAAGGTAATGAACTGTAAAATATGTTGAAATGATTGGGGATTAAAAATCTCTGGTGTGTACTGACAGTGCAATTATATTCCACAGTAAAGGTTTCTTGTATTAAGAGTAATAAATAAAACTTATTTTTTCCCACTGTGATTGGTTGTCACCACCATAATGATGGCTTTGACCTTCTTCCTTTTCAAATGTCGTTAGCCTGCGACCAAGTAGTCAGGCTATAGCCAAATGCTGTGGAAACCTGAATACAAAGTGAGAGTTCTCACAACCCCCACAGTGGTGAAATCTGGGAGGACAGTAGAAACCTTTCAGAATTCTGCAAAAGTGTTGCTGTTTACGTGTGGTGCACATACTTTCTTCTTGTTATTTGTGGACTCCTGTTTCAGAGCTTTGAACTTGCTTGTGCTTCTGGGATCAGGTTTACAGCACTGCCTATCTGTGAATATACATTGTGTAAGTAAACGGACCTTGCTAGCTTGTCTTCCCGAGGAGTCAAGCTCCTGAGCGGCACTTTTCAGGCAATAAGTTAAATAAGAATGTAAATCTATGTCTACAGACTTAAGATTTTAGAAGATCAGAATCAGGCTCATTTTTATTTAGTAAGTATGACGAGGGATTTAAGATTATATACAGACTGTTGATTAATTTTGCCTTTTTTCAAAAGTGAAGCCATTGTCAAAATTACTTCGGTGGGTCAAACTGAAGAACGTCGCATTGGCTGGCTGATGCTCGTGGCCTTTACTTCATTTTAATTCCCCCTTTTTTTTTTTTTTTGAAATACATTTTCATCTGAAATGTGAATGTCATGGAATGTCCCCAGTGCAAGGCTCCTGAATAGCACTGGGCCATATTTATTCATTAGAATTATGTGCCAGTTTGGTCTCCCTTTCCTATTAAGCCCCATTTGTCTGTCTAGAAGGTCAAAGGAGCAGCTGCCTTCGGGGCAACCTCTCTGCACCTCTATTGTTTTGCTTCTGCAAGGGTACTAACTCTTTCCTTCTTCCTGGAGACCTGCAGGATTGTCCTTTCAAAGTGTTTACCCTTTCTCAGGTCAGGGAGCAAGAAGGACAACCGCTTACATGTCCCTGTAATCCCTGCTGCTGTAAGATACAGTGTTGTCATTGGTTGCCATCTGGATGACTTGATGCTTTCCCTTCGCGGTCTCACCGTTCGCAAGTGAAATCGGCCAAAAAATGGACACATATATGCACTACTACTGTAAAAATCTTGATGCTTTTTGAGCAGTTACTACCCTGGGTAACTACCTCAAACTTATTTCCTCCATTGAAGTGACTTGGAAGGCAAATCTGTCCTCTGTAAGCGTAACTTTGATTGCCCTACCCCCACTTTTAATAAGACTGAGAGTTTGGTAGAGCATTTACTACAAATGAGTGACCACTTACTCCAAATATCTGCGGACTTAGGATAATCAGGAAGAAATTCCTTTACTTTACCCGAACTTTGCAGTTACGTTGGGGTAGGTAGATAATGAAAGAATGAAGCATTGAAATGTGCCTAAATAACATGCTGTTACAAGCCTTATGATAGATTTGTGTTTGACTTAACAGCTTTTGGAACCTAATAAAAAGAACTTAATTGACAATTTCTTGAAATTGCTAAGAAAACCTAGTGATGTTGGTAGGGTATAATAAGGAGTTTCTCATCACTGTCTTCAAGATTGAGCCTATACAAAAAAAAAAAAAAGAAAGAAAGAAAGAAAAAAAAAAGGATTTATCTCTGTGGTAACTCTAAGTAATTGATATACAGACAAGGTTTGGTTCCAATTTGCCAGCAATAAAGTTGTAATAGGGTTTTCTCTGCAATTTTAGCCTTAATGTGCTCATTCCAAAGAGCGGTATTTTTCCAAGCGAACAAATAACATCAGTAAAGCTTACGATCAGTAATAGCCCCATACTCATGCTCGCATTAAACTTGTTAAATCAATTCACTAGACACTTTCTAAAGTGGACTGTCTGTTTACTTTGACTTGCACCCTATGTGGATGATCCATCAGTTACATTTATTTGAATGATCTCTACATTCAAAATTGGTAATTATTCATGCTTGATTGTGGTTATGAATGAGGCTCTTTTTTTTCTTTTCCTCTTTTTCTGGGGCTGCTTTTTTTTCAGTCTTTGGTGTTTGAAGGATGTGAATGTTTAGCAATACAACTACCTGAGTGGGGATATTTTTGCCTCTCCAAAAATTCATATACATACTTAGTTGCATAGTTACTCTGGATAGTATCTTCCATAGTCTTCTACTCTTCTTCAGAAGGTGTTTTTCTTGAAACAAACATAGACACATGCACACACACACACACACACACACACACACACTCTTATCAAAATGGGTATGAATTCTAATCGTGCTGCCAAAGATAGAGTATAGTCCAATGGGCACAGGAGATGTTAGACCAGAAAAAAAAGTAGCTGGTGTTCTAGAAAACATTTTGGGGAGGTAGGCAGTCTCCTAACCCTGCTTCATTTTTCAGTGGAACAAGCTGAGCCTGCTATGGCACGCTGCCTTTTGTCAGTAAACACAAAGAGAAATCTGAAGCCATCAATCTTCCTTATCAATACTACTCAGTGTGATTCTTTTCCTAGCCATTTTCCTTTTTCTTTTCCTATCCAGAACTTCATTTTTCTCAGGGTCCTTTCAGTTTGTCTGTGAATGAGTTAAGGGTCAGGTAGGTAAAACAAAATGAATACTGTGTATTTGCAGAATTGTGTATTGCTTAGGGTTTGGTGGAGGGGCCTCCATATACACAAGTCCAATATGGTAAAATGGACATTTTGTGAATAAGCTGATTTGCCTGCTGATGTCTGCCTTGGGTATGATGATAGCCATTCTGTTGCATTGTATGGTGGGAACTCTAGTTGTCCTAAAGACTACAAAGGCTGTTCCCCCCTAATCTATCCTATGTGTGGTTTATCTGTGTCCTTAAACCAAGTCTTTATTTTTGATACTTAACTGTATTTCATATTTTTCTTTTCTCTTAAATCAGGTATGTTACGTATCAAAGATACTATACTATCTCAGAACAAATGTGAAGTAAATCTTTAGTATGGCTGAAATTCATGACTGTAAAATGTATTAAGTCACAAAAACAATATGCCCTTGCTCTAATTTAATATTAATAATGTTTTCTTCCATCACATGGAACAATAGTTCCATGAAGTAGTCTAGCACTAATACAGGTCTTTGACTTGCATTTTAAATTTAAATTTTAAAACTTGCCTCTGCTTTGTCCCTTATTTTAGAGGGTGCCCTGGCCCAATTTGAAGCACATGCTAATTCACTGGACTGCTTTTGACTATGCTACTCTTTGTCCTAGGTTCATAATTAGGGGGGAAAACTTAGGCTTGATGGGTATTTACACATCTCTCTTTCTTTGTAATAAATTCATTAGGTTAATAGCCACTTCTATTGTGTTTAAGCCTTGGACATGCTAGTGTGATTTATCTAGTGTCCCTGTGAGGTGAATGAAGACTCTGAAGGAATGAGAGTGTAGCCCATAGAACTATATTTCTAAAAGAGAGAATTTTCATTCCTGTGAGTAAGCAAGTTGTTGACTCAGATGCAGCTTTGGCTCCTTATAAAATAATATTCAAATTAGGCAGATGAATTAAGACTCAATCTGATGGAAGCTTTCTCTTGGTTTGATTGATAGGTATATACACCTGCATGTATGTACCTAACAAAGTACCTAATACTTGGAGTGACTGTTCGGTGATGGACAGTACACTGAGTATTTTTGTATATGTCATCTCACTGAGTTTAGTATGCAAAATAGCCATAATACAGTTATTCTTATTCCTCCTTACAGATAAGGAAACCGAGACGGCACCTTTTCTATTTAAAAATAGCTAGTAACTAGAGGACTCAGTTGAAACCTAGATCCAGCTCATTCTCAAGCCTATGATTTTTATACAGTGTTACTCTAAGGCAAGTCAGTTTTTAGGGGACAGGTTACTTGCTATTATAAGAAGCAACTCACCACAACTGATCTCCCAGCAGTAAATAGTCTTCCTGTGTTCCATTTCCAATTATTGCTTTTATGCCCTAATTTTTGTTGTCTACTCTGTCCCTTTTCACTCTGTTTATCACTTTCTTCTTGCTAGTTTTCTCCATTGCCCTCAAATCATAATTTTTCCTGGTTTACATCTCCATGATGAGTCACTCATTGTGCTCCTTGGTGAGCTTTTGTTCCTTCATTTGCCTTTAAATTTAAACATTCCCCAGGTTTCTGTTATTCTTGCACCTTTAGACTGGGTGGTCTCAGTCTTTTGAGGTTTTATCTATTACACAATTGCTCATGGCAATTCTGTACTCCCACCCTAGATTTCTTTCTAGAGTTCTGGTGCATACGTTCAGCTTTCTACTGTGCAGTGTGCTCTGATTTCCCATATGTTTCTCAAATTCAAAAAAAAAAAATGCTAAACTCTAATGCTAAACTCAGTATCCTGTAAAACCCATTTTTCCTCTTGTGTTTGCTAGCTCAGTAATAGGAATCACCATCCACCTATGCACCCAGGCAGAAACTGAGAAGTTAACTCCTGTTCAGGTTGGTTGATCTGACCCTTATCATCCCCATCTCTCTGCTTTATTTATTATTTTCTCATCTGGATTTTGCTGGAGTCTAACTGGGGTCCTTGACTGCAGCCTCTCCTCTGTCCCTCTCCACTTCGATGCCAACTTTTCATGTAGCTACATCCATAGTCCTATTCCTAGAAAGAAAACCTATATATGTCACTTGTTTCCATAAAAGTTGGAGTAGTTTTGTTGTTGTTGTTTCCTTTGCTTTTCTAATACACAAAGAATATGTGGCCTTCATAACCTGAAATCTGTCTGCTTTTCTAGCCCTATATGTATTTTTCCCCTCCTGGAATTAGGGTCCCTTCCTTTGTAGTCCCATACCTGTCTGACACATTTTTATTGGTTATTTACCTGTCTCCCTCCTCAAGCATTTTATCTCTATATCCTTAACGCCTAGTCTACTGTCTGGCATACAGTAGGTGCTCATTAAGTGAACTATCTATTGAATAATGGTTTACTACTTCAGAAGAATACATCTTTGAGACAACCAAATGGCTTTATAAAAGCCATTTATAAAGTTATATAATTCAATCACTTTATTTAGCTACCTCTTCCTCTTTGCTTTTTTCAAACAATGGAAAAAACAATGAGCAGCCTATAAAATCAGTGACATTGTTCATTGGTCAAAGTTCTGGAGGACTTATCAAATAGGAAATGATTCAGAACTTGATTGTATTTCATACATGGCAAATGTATGAAGAAAACTCTTAGTGTTGGATAAAAGTCATTGTGAAAACCTGTGGAAGCCTGTATTTATGGATTATGTCAAGAGATGCTGTCATCTTTCTGGGAACATTGGAGGAATTTTGACAAGAAACCAGTTGTAGATGAACCCAGTCTTTTATTTCTCCTCATTTCTGGAAAAATATTAAGGATATGTTGGCCAGGAAAATTTATAATAGGGAACATGGAAAAAGCTTGTATTAATAGGAAGTATGCTTTTAACCTTGTTCTTCAGTAATAGATACATTCCTTTCCAACCCTAGTATACCACAGTTAACATAGGAACTTTGAAAATAACCCTGCTTTGAAATTGCTTAATGCTTATCTTTACTTTGACTATAATTTGGCTACTATGTGAGCAGAATGTCTGCCTCAGTTGGCTATGAGAATATAATCCTATTGTTCATAGGTGATACTCCTAAGTATGGTGAAAATTTGGAAATATGTCAGTATCTGTAAAACTCTTCATTCTCATTTAATTTACATATCTTTTGTAAAAAAAAAAATAGAGGAGTGAATGCCCAATTGTTTGTTTGTTTCTTTTTTGTAATGTCATAATGATCACAGTAGGGATCAGATCAACCTGACCAGAGTGCTTCTAAATCACGGGCTATTTGAGTTGGAGGGACGCTGTGAAGTCATTTAAAGTGTATTTTTTCAAGGCTCAATTGCCAAGTGGGCTGTTAATTTCCTTCTTTTCCATGGTCCTAGATTTGTTCTCAAACTTGAGCCAGCTTTCTCATTCAGTGGGGGCCATCATCTGCCCCTACTACACATAAACATCTTCAAATGTGAATTTTTGAAGACAATCTACCCTTCGTCTTGGAAGGCCAATTTCACAGTTAAAGGTCTTTGTCTCCTACTTCCCCAGCACCCTGTGTGATATCTCTCACTAGGTGCCAGCAGCTAGATAGAATTCATTGAGGAGTGTGGTTGACTGATTAACACGTTGTGAGAGGGTTTCATATCTGTGGTTTACAAAATCTCGGGCCAGTAAAGGGAATTACTGTTAGTTGTAAAGAAAATATGACGCCCTCAAAGAGAGCTGCTTTTCAGGCCCAAAGCATAACTTAGAAATCATTTGTTTGAGGTTAATCTATGTTACGGAGACATGAAGAGTTTTCTAAAATTACTCAAAAAATGTAGATTTTCTCTTTGTTTAAAACAAGAACCAATAGATACTGTAGGATTTGCTTGTAGATTTCTATTTGACCATTGAACGTGTATCTAAATATATTTAGGTAAATTTTGGTGAATTTAAATCCCTTAACAACAATAAAACCCTATCCATTTTGACCACAGAAATTGGTTTAATAAGCAATGCATTTAATCATAGAAAAGTTTCTCCCTTTCACAGGGGAGGGGGGTAAGGAGAGTATAAATAAATAATTTCACTCATTTGGAATGGATTGTAATTATTTTGATTGATTTTGTTTTCATAAATTATGAATGGTAACAGATCCAATTTAAGTCTAGGAAATAGTGAATTACCAGTAATTCTACTAATTAGATTTTAAGATCTACCCCAAGTATTATCAATTTCAGTTTGCTTGTAATTTTGTGATGAATTAGGATATAATCCAGGGAGACCCTTTCTAAACAGATCCGTTTTGTTTTGCTTCATACTGGCCATTACAATTTTTTGTTTGTTTCTTTTAGAAAAACCTAGACCAGGAGATAAATATGCTACAATTTGCTACTGCTCAACCTGAGTATATATCGTAACTTTATTTCCTTCATAATCAAATGCAGTTTAATTTGGACTTAAATATTTGTTCATTACACGGTACTCTTGGCTTTATTTTTTCTGGCATAATTTTAATGTCAGTTTTGTTTTTAAGGCAGGCACTCGGTAGATTGTGTTTTGAAAGAATGAGTGACATGTGAAGCAAAAATTATGGAAATCTGTGGCTGGATGTCTTTCAGAGGTCATTCAGTCATTGTCCTCATTTTACAGACATGAAAGCAGATCTCCAGAAAGTAAGAGGACAAAGAGAACTGAAGGCTGGCTTGAGTTCATAGATGGACTCCTCCTCGAGTGTAGTGTCAAAGGTTGGTTTGTATCTTGTGGGTAGAGATCCTTTCCTATGTTCCTAGTCAGCTTTCTCTCTCATCCTACTGGGCCACATCCCCAAACATGACCTCATTCTTTATGCCCTAATCCTGTCTAGCTCACCCCTCCCTCTCTCCTAAGGAATGATCTTCCTCCTTCCATCCCCTCCCAGAGACTAACGTGCCAGGCAGGACCACCTCAGCTTCTTGCTCCCATACCTGTGAGTATAGCTCTTTGTGCACTCACACTCACCTCTTCTCCTCAGACATGGGGGAAGGGGCACCCCTACTCTGGTTTTACCACATTAACCCCTGTGTTCTCCAGGCCTTGGGCCTTGCTCCCCCAGTTAGTCCCACTCTTACATAATTGAGAGGCATCCTATAAAGGCATCCTCTCTCTATAACTTACCCAACTGCAGCACTTAAGTATCTCCTTGGGCCTCAAACAGACCTAAAACACAGAGCTCCTGGTGAAATACTTGTATCCAGTAAGTCTAAAGATTTAAATTTATTCTTTATTTGACTAAAAGCTGTGACTACATTTACACCTGCTGATGGGGTTGCTTTTTGTTCAAGTGAAGAATAAAGTATGCCATGGGAATAGATGAATTTTGGAAAATGATATGAAGAATATTTAAGTTCTCTAAACATCCTGGTTACCACTGAGTGTGGCTCTTTTCTAAAATCTGCCATTAGGGGCGCCTGGGTGGCACAGTCGGTTAAGCGTCCGACTTCAGCCAGGTCACGATCTCACGGTCCGTGAGTTCGAGCCCCGCGTCAGGCTCTGGGCTGATGGCTCAGAGCCTAGAGCCTGTTTCTGATTCTGTGTCTCCCTCTCTCTCTGCCCCTCCCCCGTTCATGCTCTGTCTCTCTCTGTCCCAAAAATAAATAAACGTTGAAAAAAAAAATTTAAAAAAAAATCTGCCATTAACGGGTCACTCCAGGGAAGGATGGCTTGTCACAATTGAAGAAATTACTCTCGTTTGCTTGTTCCCCCCAATAAAAGTGCCATTTCGTCTTTTAATGATTTTTTTTTTTTTTTTTGCTATTAGACTGCAAAGGTGGAATGCCACAGACCTTTGTCATGGGTAGATTATATGCCAGTAGACACAAAGGAGTCATTTTGGATTATATTTGGGTTCCTCTCCTTCTTTGGGAATATAATAGAGATTGTGATAAATTTAGTTACATTGTTAGGACTTGTTAATTCTACCAGAAAGCTGAATCATATTTTGATGGGCACTTCTTGAGAGTAGCAAAACAAAATGAGAATAATCAGTTTAATATTTTATTGTCGCTGTTGTTAAGGTACTTAGGAAATCAAGGTTGACCACCTCGCTAGTGCACCAATTTCTTTAAGGAAGTTATAGTAACTTAAAGTAGAGATGGCATTGTGTTTTAGGACTAGCTTTTATTTTTTTTAAGTTTGTTTGTTTTGAGAGAGAGCACATGTGCAAGAGCGCGCAAGCTGGGGTGGGGCAGAGAGAGAGAATCCAAAGCCGGCACTGACAGTGCAGAGCCCAGGGTGGGGCTTGATCTCACAAATCATGAGATCATGACCTGAGCTGAAATCAAGAGCCAGAAGCTTAACTGACTGAGCTATCTGGGTGCCCCTAAGACTACCTTGTATATCGGGTTCTTTGTCCTTCCTATTTGAGTAAAACTAATGTAGGTGGGACAATGATAACCTGAAAATAGAAAATTTTCCAAGCTGCTGATTAGAGTTATATTCTATACTGATGTAATCAAAGGTATACAGTGAATTATTTCAATGTTGTGAGTATTCATAGGACCTGATCTGGGTGTGTTGATTGTATCATCTCTCTTGTCTCAGACCTTCGTGGATCACCCTCATTTTTCCTCTCTACTGACAATCTTCCATGTCTTATGTGAATAAAAGAAATACTCCCCTTTCCTTCTCTTTAACTCTAGCTCTATTATATTCAGGAAAGGAAGGCCTGCAGTTTGGAATTTGATTTTTTCTGTCAGTTTGTGGTGAGTCCTGTCTTTCAATCTCCTGGCTCAGAGTTGGAGCTTCATAGTTCGTACTTCAGTTTTTTCTAGACACTAATTCCAATTTTATCTCGTGTTCCTTCATTTCATTCTTTTTTTTACCTTGTAGAAGAGAGTACAATAAGAAGTGCTAATGACCACTCATTCCTAATTTTCCAATTCATAAAACAGTTCTCTAATTAGACTATCCACCAGATTCTTCTCTCATCTGTGGAATAGAAATATGGTTTTGTTACTTAAATGATTTTACTTAAAAAAAATCCATAGCTGCTTCTCTTTATTCTTACTATTTCTTTATTTTGTTTTGTTTTGTTTTGTTTTATTTTACTGTATTTTATGTTTATTTTTGAGAGAGAGACAGAGCATGAGCAGGGGGAGGGGGGGGAGAGGAGAGAGAGGGAGACACAGATGTGAAGCAGGTTCCAAGCTCAGAGCCTGATGCAGGGCTCAAATTCATGAACGGTGAGATCATGACCTGAGCTGAAGTCGGACGCTTAACTGACTGAGCCACCCAGACGCCCTGATTCTTGCTATTTCTTACACAGATGAAATAGGCAAAACACAAGCATGAGTTATAATCCTACTTAATATTCACTGTTATCCTGATAATTCATGTTAAAGAACACCTATGATAAGCAACACTCATGAAGTGTTTTGGGGGTGAGGAAATATTGTAGAAGTAAAACAGTCAAAAACAATATTTTGTTCTTGCTCTTTTTCTATTTAAAGGGAAGAATCCCACCAAAGGGGGAAGGAATAAGTCAGATCATGAAACCTTGTCTTTTGAGTTTCAATGTTAGAATGATCTGTTAATGATAATTCTCAAATGTCATGACAGGTTCATGGTGCTTGGAATGGATGGTAAAGGTATCAGCTTTATAATCAGATAAAAACTCAGTTTGACCACATCTAGGTATTGATCTTAAAATACAAATATGAATAATAAGCTGCTCCCGATGGTAAATTAAAAATGTAAGAATATATATAAATAAGCAGTAGCAACTTAACCACAAAACCAAGTGATGAATCTGATTGAGTCAGTGCGATCCAGGAGTAGAGGAGGAGGAAGCATGGAACACAGGGACACTGTGAGTGAACTGAAAGGGTCACATAGTTTGAATACCAAAAGCTTGCATGGTTATTTTGTTGGCCCTGGGATCCTCAGTGCATGGCCATTTACCTTGTATATAAATGTTTTCCAAAGACTATTATCTGGTTTTCACATCTCTTTATCCCCAACACTGCTTTTCTCCTAAGAAATAACCTTAGTTCTTTTATTATGTGAAAAGATCCTTAGATCCTCATGTTTGTATCTTAAGAGATTGAACTTAGATTTTTTTGAATATCTAGTTATGATTTATTGGCATATACTTAAATGAGCTAAACAAATCTTTACAAGAAGAACCCATTTCTACCTGTTAAACTCTTTTTGGCGGGGAGGAGGTTAAGGTCAGCCAGCATTCAGGTTGGTCTTGTGATTCTAAATTACTACGCAAGTCCCCAACTGGCCCTAAAGTAATGATAAATCTGACCATACACTTCTATATTGAGCAGCAGGACTCAGATTAAGTTTATGTTTTCTCCTAAGTTAAATCAGAGTTCTAACTGAACGAGGGAGGAAGAGGTTAGAGAGATTAGATTCATATTTGGTATGTGCAGATAGGAGAGGAGAGGGGCCAAGACAAACTGTTCTTGGTCAGAAGCAGAGAAGAATAAACCTGAAATTGAATGGAGGTGAAATATCGTTGCAAAGTGAACTGTTACAGAGAGTGATCTGTTAATGATGATTCTCAAATTTAAAGTCTAGGTGATTGAAAGAATAGTAGGTGAGTATGTCTTCCATTCACATGAGACTTGGAAGACTGTCAGTGAGGTAGAGAGGGAAAATGAGGGTGATCCATGAAGGCCTGAGACAGTCAACATACCCAGGTCAGGTCCTATGCATACTCACAACATTGAAATAATTCACTGCATACATTTTATTACAATGGTAGAATAGTGGGTTGCCATTTAGAATCCTAACCAATGTCCACTTTTGGCAGGGCAGGGGTGGAGGGGTAGAAGTTATGTTTTTCCTCTTCAGAAACCTGCAGCAACTACATTTGCCTACTGACTGAAGTCGGTTCGTGTTTACTTCTAGTGATAATCCTGTGTTCATATATGTCCAGATAACCCTTTAAAGGTTTAAAGTATGTTCTAATTGAAGTATAACTGAGATACATTGTGTTATTTTCAAGTATACAAAATGCTTTGACGTTTGCATAGTTGTGAAATGATCACCACAGTAAGTCTGTTTACCATCTATCACCGCACAAAGTTACTTTTTTTTTTTCTTAAGATGAGAGCTTTTAAGATCTACTTAAACGGTATTATTGACTGTAGTCCCCTTGCTGGACATTACATCCCCATAACTTATTGAAGTGTTTTCAAACCCATTGCAGGGTGGATAGTAGTATTCTGCTTTTCAACATGAAGCAAACAGTACAAATCCATCTGGTATCGCTATCAGCCACCTGTATAGCTTTCCCGGTTATTTTTCCTCCCGCTTGGAATACGATCCTGCCTTTCTTGTGTTTATCCCAGTGCGAGCAGTTCTTCAAGAGGCCCCGGAAAGTGCCACCTCCTTAGTGAAGGTTTTTCCAGTCATTCTCCGTAGGCAGCATTCTTTGTTCTTCTCTCTGAGTTGTCGTATTTCCTCAATAAAATATTATATTAATTGAATTTAATCCAATAGATCATTTATTTGAAGAAAACCCAGCTCTATAAGCTTTTATTTTTAAATCACCTTGTTCCTTCCTTGTTTCTTTGTTGTTGTTTGTTGTTGGCACCCTGTAAGCTTTTCTAATTGTCACATTGGTATTAGGAATCTGGACAAAGATTATATTAGGGTCTACTAGATACACAGACCAACTCTAGTCCGTCATTGTAAGATACATCCATTGTAACATACATTTAAGACAGTAACTCTTCAAAGAAGGAGTTGTGCCCGTAAAATGCCGTTTATTTTTATATGTTCGCTATTCACAGTTTTAACACTGCATTTAAGAATTTTTCTCAGTTTAATGTAAAGTCAGAGGTGGTATTTGGACTTTTTCAGGTGTTCAGAATCTAAACCTGGTAAGTAACTGGCAATTTAACATTTCAGGTCATTGTAATACCAAGTGTGACGTAACGGTTTTATGTGTCAAAGTAATTTTCCTCCAGTATACTTTTTTTTTCCGTGTAAGAAGTTAGAGACTTCTATTTCTATTCTAAAGTAGTGGACTTTGAAATTCAGACATCTTTTTATCCTAAAACAATGCTGAGAAATAGTGGTGGTATCTATCTTATCGTAGGACTTCTTGGCTCGTGGGCTTAGCAACAATCATGAGGAGTCCCTGCTTGCCTTGAGAGCAAGGAGAGAAGTTTTGGAAATACACAGTATTTGATAAAAGGTAATGGAGCAGAAAGTTCAGCTCATCTGGAATTGAAAATAAACTACCTGCTAGTAGTTTGACAGAAAAAAAAAAAAAAGAGTTGGCTTTAAAAATGGCTCTGTCCTCTGCTTTGTTTTAAGCCAGACATATTTGAATCAAAGGCCTAAGTAAAGAGAAGAATTTTTAACAAGTGGAAGAAAGGCATCTTTCCGTTTAGAAAGTAGCATGTGTTAAGACTTCATGGTGTTGGTATTTCTGCCTCTCTCTTTAACATCCTAGATGTTTTAATTAGAAATTAATCCTGGGAGAAACTTTTTGCCTACTTTAGTGTTGATTGTCTCATAGTTACATTGTAAAGACACGCTGTGCTTCAGAAGCCAAGAAATACAAGTGTAGTGAGTACAATTCTACTTTCTACACCATTGTTTCAGATTTCCTTCAAGTTCAATATAGAACCAGATGGATTACATGCAGAGCATGATAAAGTTGATTGATTGAGCAGCTTGCCAGGACCTGAAAGGTCATATTTTCACCTCGTTTCATTGAAATTAGGTAGGCACACAATCTAAGTGATTTCAATCAAATCATGATGAAATGTTAAAATTGTTACCTTGGACATATTTAATAACAGTTAAACATTGCCTAGTTTCACTTTGTCACAATCACTCATGGCATTTTGTTAGATTTTTTTTTTTAATTTATAGACTCATCAGCTCAATAAAAATGTTCTTTTAATTGGTAAACAAAATAGCCCAAGGACATCAAAAATTTTAGTTTTTTAATGGAAATAATGGAGCATAGTTTGTTAAAAACTGATTTGAAAAGGTAGCTGATTTGAGAATGACATAATCCATGTGAGAGAGCTGCTTTTAAAGAAGATAAACCTGAACACTTGCATTTAACACTGTATGCTATGATGTGTGGATTATTAATGGTCTGTGCACACACAGGTATGATTTAACTAGATTTTACTAGAAGAGGTAGATATAATTAGAGGAGTTAGTGTCTGAAAAGGTACTAGGGATATTTGAGAGATGGAGGAAACTTGAGGAACTCCCTCCGCTGACCTGCCACCTTGCCTTCCTTCCTTTTAGCAAATTCCTTTCCCACAAGAAGCACGAATGATAGAAAGTGCACAACTTGTGTTTATTTCCTTCTTTTCCCTTTCCAGCCTTCAGCCACAACAGCAGCCTTCTCTCATGACTGCCCACTTGATCAGGGCTCTCTGGCCTCCTTTTGTGAACAGTCCCTCAGAGGCCCAGGATCTAAGGCCTCCAACCATAGTATACAGCCTGGTTCCAACTCCTCCTATGCCTTCCTTTTTCCTAGTGTTCGTCTCTGTGAATTTTCTTGATGATTGGTCATACTTCTTGAGAAAATAATAAGGTAAAGAGCCTAGTGCAATGGCAAGCACAGAGTAAGGGCTCTTCTACTTTCCATAATTATTGTCGCCACTACCAACCATCGCCAATGGACAGCACTCTCGGCTGTCTACTCCAGAGGAGCTACTTTAATAGGGGAGATCCTCACTCAAGACTAGTCCCATGGCCAGCATCTTTAAGGGGAAGGAGGCAACAAGGGCCATCTCTGGTTGGATACCAAGGATTGGCCTAATAAGTCTGGTTTCTGAAGTATACTCCTAACATTCTGCCACCAAACTCTTTGGCCTTATTTCAAAGAACTATAAAGTAGATTTAATAAGTATGGGACTTGACATTACCTACTTCTCAATTTGCTAATAGTATTGACTCCTCTGTAGAGTTTTCCTATGGAATCCTATTGTCATTTTTACAGTAGAGTTTTCTACCTGTGGACGTGGCTGTTGCTTGTATATGCTAACAGATTGTCTTTTCTGTGATATTTACTGAAAGCCAAGGTATTTAAAATTGTTTTCTCAGGTTATAATAGCAAATAAAGTAAAGGCTAAACTTTATTGTGCCAGACTTTGTTTTCACTGCCCTACATGTGTTGGCCCACTTCTCAGAACAGTCCTAGTAAGGGAATACTATTTTTATACACTTGGAAAAGTGAGGTACAGAGAAATGAATAACTCACCCAAGGTAAATCATGGAGCCAGATGCAAACCTGAGCGGTGAGGCCTTGAAGCCCAAGTCTGGTATCTTCTACAACTGCCTTTATTTTGTTTTCCTGTTTGACATATTGAAAGTAGACCCTATATATTGGCTCTCTGATGGTCTGTCATTAAATTATGTTGACACTCTGAATTATTTCCTTTATTAGGGCATTTTAAGGAGTAGTGCATCTTAAGTATGTATGTATGTATGTATGTATATGTCCATATGTTTATTGAGAGAGAGAATGTGAGCATGGGCGAGGCAGAGAGAGAGAGAGAGAGAGAGAGAGAGAGAGAGAGAGTGAGTGAGTATCCCAAGCAGGCTCCATGCTATCAGCACAGAGCCTGACACAGAACTTGATTTCAGGCCACCCCAAGAGTATTGCATTTTAGAGGTACACACATACACACACACACACATTTATTGGTGTATCCCTTAGAGTATATTATGTCGGGGAAACATAATACCATTTTTGAGAAGTCATTGCATTTCCCATTCTTTTTCTTTTTTCAATTTTTTATTTAAATTCTACTTGGTTAACATACACTGCAGTATTGGTTTCAGGAGTAGAATTCAGTGCTTCATCACCTACATACAACATCCAGTGCTCATCACAAGTGTCATTTCCCATTCTTGAGGCTCATTTGCAGTCATTTGAAATTCTTTTCTTTTTTTTTTTAATATATGAAATTTATTGTCAAATTGGTTTCCATACAACACCCAGCGCTCATCCCAAAAGATGCCCTCTTCAATACCCATCACCTCCCCTCCCCTCCCTCCCACCCCCCATCAACCCTCAGTTTATAGCAGCACTCTCAACAATAGCCAAATTGTGGAAAGAGCCTAAATGTCCATCAACTGATGAATGGATAAAAAATTGTGGTTTATATACACAATGGAGTACTACGTGGCAATGAGAAAGAATGAAATATGGCCCTTTGTAGCAACATGGATGGAACTGGAGAGTGTGATGCTAAGTGAAATAAGCCATACAGAGAAAGACAGATACCATATGGTTTCACTCGTATGTGGATCCTGAGAAACTTACCAATCATTTGAAATTAAAGAGGCCTACCTGTCTAAAAGAATGTAAAGGATGAGTTGAGTACACAGTCTCCTTTTTGTATCTGATAGACACCGGTGACAGGATAGGTTTTAATTTGTGGACACCAGGACCATTTCAACCACTTTGAATACCTGGAAATAAAAATTGCCAGGTCAGAATTGCCCCTCTGCTCTTGTTTTTTGTAGTTGTGTGAAATAGAATAATTCGAACTGAGAGGAGAATGTGTCTAGGTGGAAAGTCCTATAGTAAAGCCTCCGCATGAGAGTCCTCAACATGGAACCAAAAGTGATGTTTCCACTTCAGATATAATTGCTATTCTATTTCAGAAAAATGCAGAGATGAAATAAAAACAATAACTAAAATAAATCCCCCAAACTTACAATGTAATGATTGCCTACCATACATGTGATACGTGGCTATGTGCCTTGTATACGTCTGGCCCAGTCGCCTCATTTTACAGATGAGATGAGAAAACTGAGGTTCCTGGAGCTTAAGTGATCTGACTGAGGTCATTTAGCCAATGCCTTTGCAAGATCTATCTATGCCCTTTATCTCCCCATCCACTGTGATTTTGAAGGACTCCCCAAGGGAAGTTCAACTATTTGTGCAGAGCACTGGTAATGGAATCGCATGTGTTACAGACTCTTAGTACTTTGGCCAGTACAGGTATTTGCATTCATATTCTGGGCATTGTCAACACTTCTTATTGATCATGTTTAGAGGTAGATGTTAGAAGGCTGTTAGGAGAGTTAGTGGGTTTAAAAATTCTCTCTCATTTTCTGTCCAAAAGAGACACATTTGTAATATCTGACTTAGGAAGGTGAAGAATTGTTTGGGATGGGTAATTGCCAGCTTGACATTTGTTATTATGACTTTGTCATTTTTACCCCGTAGTTTATGAAATCTGCTATTGTATATTGCCCAAAGGCTTTAAAAAAATCAATGGTTGCATTTTAAAGCATATAGAATAAAATAAATTAAATGCCACAATTCACATTGTATAATTTTAAGACTTTGGGGAATCTGAGCATACCAAGGTCAGGCTATTCCTGGGGTATTAAGAATACTAGAAGATATTGCTTCCAGCTCATTGTACTTTCTCTATATTTTATGGTGTGAATTTTACTACATAAATGTACAAATGAGAATATATTAAGTGAATATATACAGGTAGAAGATTTTTTAAACTTAATGTGCTGAGGTAGTGTCACCAGCATTTAAGGGTCTTGACTTATGAGAGGCCTATAGACATCTGTTGTCCTTTCTGTCATCTCATCAAAGTGTAGAAAAGAGAATTAAGAACAGGGAGGAGCTATGTTTGTTAGAGTTGAAAGATTTTTGTAGGCGCTCCAAATGCTTATGAAATCTCAACCATGAAATTAAGCTTTTTTTTTTATACGCCTTTATAATATAAGCCAACATTCTTCTTCATGAAGGTAAGATAGATTTTACTGACATATTCTACTGGAGTTTGTTTCACTAAATAAAAATTTTCAAGATAATTTAAGATGGAAATAATTTAAAACACTTTTTAAAAATATATTTAAATGATTATTTCCCACCGACTAGATTGTAACCACCCTAAACTGGATTATAGGTTTCCACAGGCCAAAATCTGCATGTCTAATTTGTCGTCATGCCACAAAACACTACACCCAGTGTGGAGCATGCACGCAGGTGTGCTAGTGATACCTACTGAGATGAAATGAGCAAACTTGTGTTTCACGATTCGTGATCACTCTACGCAGACATGATCTGGAGCCAGTCCACTTTCTTTCATAGCTGTGAAGAATTTAGCACTTACTTATCCATTCAACAAGTTGCCTTTGAGATAGCATAAAAAATTTGAGATAGCAAAAAAAATTAAAACATGACTCTCATATTCTTGATGGTTCTTTTCTCCAGCTCCTAAGTTTCAGAATGCCTTGGGATAAGAGACTTGCCCAAACAGAGGTGTATCTTAGGCGAACTTGGCCCAGATGATTTAAACTCCAAGTGACTTTTATAAATCTAGCACCTTCTCCTGCTTGTCTAAGGGACAGTGGTGCCTGGCCTGAGGACTGCATGCCAGCAGTTGGGTGATCCCAAGTCTTTGAATTCATTTGTCTCATTGGTTCTTTTCCCTCCCCTCCCCTCCCCTTCCCTTCCCTTTTTTTATATGCCTTTATATTATAAGCCGTATTTACTGTCCTGTCCTGCTTCCCTTTGCTCTCCTTTCCTCTCCCTTATTTTCCTTCCTCTTCATGTAGTTATTTTTCCCCCAGCTTTATTGAGTTATAATTGGCAAATAAAATTGTAAGATATTTCAAGTGTACAGTGCAGTCATTTGATATACATTGTGAAAGGATTCCTCCCATTGAATTACCACATCTGTCACCTCCTGTATTTGTGTGTGTGTGTGTGTGTGTGTGTGTGTGTGTGTGTGTGTGTGTGTGAGAGAGAGAGAGAGAGAGAGAGAGAGAGAGAGAGAAAGCATTTAAGTTCTACTCTCCATATCCATTTTACAAAAGTGTTATCAGCTATAGTTACAATAATGTACATTAGATCCTCAGACCTGACTCATCTTATAACTGGAAGTTTATATACTCTTACCAACCTCTCAATTTCCTCCACTCCCAGCCCCTTTTGTACTCCCTGTTTCTTATAAATTTAACCTTGTTCTTTTTCAGAGTGCTCTCCAATTTGTTTACAAACAGGAGGTTCTTCTTTTTTTTAAAAGGCTGAATACAATTCTAGTGTGTGAGTGTGTGTGTGTGCACGTGCATGTGTGAATATATTGCATTTTAAAAATTCATTCATCAAAGGACACTGAGGTTATTTCCATATCTTGGCTGTTGTGAATAATGCTGTAATAAACATGAGAGTAGAGCTATGTCTTTGAGATGATGGTTTCATTTCCTTTGGATACATACCCAGAAGTGGAATCATTGGATCATATGGTAGTTCTGTTTTTAATTTCTTGAAGAACCTCCACACTATTGCCCATAGTGACTGTACCAATTTATATTCCTGCTCAATAGTGTGCAAATGTTCTTTTTTAATTTTTTTAAAAGTTTATTTATTTATTTTGAGAAGGACAGAGAATCTCAAGTAGGCTCTGCACTATCAGCATGAACCCCGACATGGTGCTTAAACCTACGAACCAATCATGAGATCAGGATCTGAGCTGAAATCGAGAGTAGGAGGCCTAACTGACTGAGACACCAGGCAGCCTGCAAATGTTCTTTTATCTCCATAGCATTTGCTGTTTCTTTTTGATACTAGCTATCCTAACAGGCTTGAGATGGTATCTCATGGCAATTTTTTTTTTAATGTTTACTTATTTTTGAGAGAGAGATTGACAGAGTGTGAGCAGGGGAAGGGCAGACAAAGCAGGAGACACAGAATCAGAAACAGGCTCCAGGCTCTGAGCTGTCAGCACAGAGCCCGACGGGGGGCTGAAACCCACAAACTGTGAGATCACAACCTGAGCTCACTCAACCAACTGAACCACCCAGGTGCCCCTCCCTGTAGTTTTAATTTGCATTTCCATGATGATTAGTGATGTTGGGCATCTTTTCGTGTACCTGTTGGCCAGTCGTATGTCATCTTTGGGAAAATGTCTATTTGGGTCCTTTGTCCATTTGTTAGTTTGGTTATTTGGGTTTTTGCTTTTGAGTTATATGAGTTACTTGTATATTTTGGATATTAACCTCTTTGGGAAATGAGGTTTGCAAGTATTTTCTCCCATTCTATAGATTGACTTTTCATTCTGTTGGTGGTTTCCTGCACAGACGTTTTTTAGTTTATGTAGTAGTCTCACTAGCTTGTTTTTGCTTCTGTTGCCTTTGCTTTCAGTGTCAAATACAAAAACTCATTGCCAAGACCAGTCTCAGAGTGCTTACCCCCTATGTCATCCTCTAGGAGTTTTATGGTTTCAGGTATTACATTCAAATCTTCAGTTCATTTTGGTTGGTTTTTGTGTACAGAGTAAGATAGTGGTCCAGTTTCATTCTTTTGCACATGGCTGTTCAGTCTTCTCAGCACCATTCATTGAAGCAACTGTCTTTCCCCATTGTATATTCTTGGATCCTTTGTCAAGAATTGACCGTACATGTATGGTTTTCTTTCTGGACTTGCAATTATTTTTCATTGATCTATGTGTCTGTTTTTATTCCAGTACCGTACTGTTTTGATTACTATAGTTTTGCAATATAGTTTGAATTCAGGAAGTGGGATGCCTCTACCTTTGTTCTTTCTCAAGATTGTTTTGGTTACACATGAGGTGTGTTGTGGTTCCATAGAAATTTTAAGATTGGTTTTCTATTTTCATGAAAAAAAAATGTCAGTGGAATTTTGATGGGGATTGCACTGAATCTGTGGAGCACTTTGGGTAGTGTGGGCATTTTAACTATATTAACTCTTCTAATCTATGAGCATGAAATATCTCGCCATTTATGTGTGTCGTCTTCAATTTCTTGCACCAGTATTTTATAGTTTTTAGTATACAGATAGTTCACCTCCTCAGTAAAATTTTTCCTAAATATTTGATTCTTTTTTATGCCATTGTTAATGGGATTGTTTTCTTAATTTCTCTTTTTAATAGTTTATTAGAATATAGAAACACAACTTTTTTATTGCCTTTTTTTTATACTCTTATATCCTTCAATTTACTGAATATATTTGTTCTAAGGGTTTTTTTTTGGTGGTGTTTTAGGGTTTTTTATAGAGAATATCATGTCATCTATAAATAGACAATTTAATGTTTTCCTTTCTTATCTGGATGTCTTTTTTTTTTCTTGCCTAATTGCTCTGGCTAGGATTTTCAGACTGTGCTCAATAAAAGAGATGAGAGTAAGCTTCCTTGTCTTGTTCCTGACCTTAGAGGAAATACTTTCAGCTCATTGCCGTTGAGTATGTTGTTAGCTATGGCCTTGCCAGATACGGGCTTTATTGTGCTGAGATATGTTCCCTTTCTACCCACTTTGTTGAGAGTTTACCATGAAAGGGTGGTGAATTTTGTTAGATGATTTTTCTGTACCGAGATACTGTTTATATGGTGTATAACATTGATTTGTGAATGTTAAACCATGTCGTATCCCTGGAATAAATCTCACCGGATCATTTCAATGTACTGTTGAACTCAGTTTGCTAATGTTTTGTTGAGGATTTTTGCATTCTCTTAATAGAACTCTTAATGATGCCTTCCTTAGGTCAGACTCTTTGACTCCTTTCTTCATATGTTTTTGAGATACTATCTGTATGTACAATATTTTGTAAATAAAAGTAATAATGGTGTAGTCTCTACCTTCAAGGAGTTCAGGAAATAGAAGAATTTTCTGGTTTTTTTTTTTTTTCCTGCCAGCCTAAATCATGGATATTGGAAAATTAAGGGTCGTTTGCATGTGTTTAAGTCAAAGGAGAACATTGATGCTCCCCATTAGAATATTTACTATCTCTCTGGGTCTTCCCCCCTCCTCCCACACCCCATCCCCACCTTCTCTCTCTCTCAGAGAAAGACAGGAGGAAATGAGTCCTGGAAAGGCCTTTGCCCCTGTAATTTACATCTTCTGTGCTTGATGTCCTTATGGATTGATGTAAAGTGAAAGGTCATGACAGACTAAGGTTTTCTTGAAGCACTGGTGGTGAACCTGGGATCTATTGCATTCACTTATCCAGTTGTCCCCCTGATTTCTAGGCTAGGCCTGGAAATGCCTAGTAAGACCTGAATGTGTAACCCCCTAGAAAAAAAAGTGACTGATTTTATCTAATATGTTCTGTCCTAAAGTGCACTGAGAAATTTCAGCATAAAAATGGCTCAAATCTGCTGAATGCTTACTCACTGTCACGATTTAGTGAATGCTCTTGTGTTAAAGTTTAATCCACATAAAACTTTCTAAATTGTTATCTTATTGTATTCCTCTCTTTATGGATGAGGAAACAGGCATGGACAGGTTTATCTTTCCCAAGACCTAATCTAGTGAAGTTTCAGACCTGGAATTTGAATTCAGTCCATGATGGGTCTTGAGCCCACACTCTGAACCCCTGCGTTAACTGCACTCTCCTTTGGGGGGACACTAACTGTTTGGATCCAGAGACACAAAAATAGATGACTTTATTTTGAGGGGTTCAAATGATTGACCTTAACATTTTGCAGTTTTAAGTTCCTGGCGCAGATAATTATTTATGAAAACGATTGAGGAAATGTGAAAAATATTTAGGCTGTTTGGAATAGTTTAAGGTAAAGAAGGGGCATGACTTACAAATGGCCTCAGGTGTACAAAAGAATCACCTCAAATGCCAAAAACCTTTATTCATATTTTCATGTCTTTACCTTAAGGCATTAATACCTGTTAAAGTGCAAAATACCTTAGTAGATGGGAAATCTAGTGAAATAACATTCATTTAAGTAACAACTTGCAGAACTACACGAGTTACAGAGTGTCACAGACTTTCGCAGAGGTGTCTTGGGTCTGGTTCTCTGGAAGCAGAGCCTGAGATGGGAATCTTGTGCAAGTCCTAGAGACAGAGAAAAAGAGAGAGACTCGCAGTTGAAACTGGTGAGGCAAGTTGAGGACAGAACAGGGAAAGGACAGCCTTAGTCCGCTCCTATGGGGGGCTCTGGAACAAGTATCCTCCATATGGTGGAGGAAAGGGGCCGGCCTTTTGTACACCAAGTAAGTCAGTTATTGACATGTCCCCCTACCACTCCCCTCTCCCCCAACCACTGAGTGTAACCTCCCAGGCTTTTGCAGAAAACTTGACTCCTGGTGACTGAAAATAACTATCCGGAGGTTACAACTATGAATAATTGGCAGCTACATTCATGGCAGCTAGGGAATGAGTGATTGATCCTATAAAAGGAAAGGTGGTGGGGAGGCATGCCAATGCCATCTACCACAAAAGAACAAAATGCCAAGAGAACAGAGAAGAAAAACATTTAAATTCTACCTAGTGAACATGGAATTTTTAGTTATTAACAACTTAGTATGAATAAGGCACTCAAGAGTTAAATTTAGTACAGGTGTGTGTGTGTGTGTGTGTGTACATGCCAGAAAAACACCATTAAATGGAAAAATGGGGGAAAATGGGATTATCTACTTCAAAAACAGGTCTGGTATTTAATAAGTTTAATTATGTAGATTTTTATAATCATTCATCAGAATAGGAGTAAGTAATGTTGGTTTGATGGCTAGACGAGTTACATTCCCCCCCCCCCCCCGAAGACCATAATTTAAAACCAGCTTTGTATTTCTTTTGTTATTGTTGTTTAAATAGTAACTCTGTGGCCTTAGCCTATTAAGCACATGGCCCAACCATGGGTTATCATTTGACAGGCTGCTATATAATTCAGATTGTCCTCTCTGTGCACATCACAGGTCAACCAGCTTGAGAGATGAATACCTTCCTGGAGGCCAAGGTAGACAAGGGATAGAGATCACTGGAAATACACCCTGGGAAGTTTTCCATCAGTCTTGTAGATAACATGCCTAGGAAAGGATAATCTTTCCACCAGCACTACTAGCATAGAGCTTTGGAGCACAAATACTTGCTGAAAAATACCTGATTTAAAAAATTCCTCCATTGTTAGCGAGCTCTACCATCTGGTTCCACACTTACGGGAGCACTATTAGCATAATTAAATTAGCACTTTCCTGTCTCACCTTCCTCTGTTCTGGCATGTACTGTAACTAATATATCTATTTGGGGAGACAATATTTTTGACAAGGTATTTATAAAATGAAGATAGGAACATTCCTTATTAATTTATTATGAAATAAAGGATGAGCCCTTTAATGATCCTTAATGATTTTTCAAAGGGAAAGGAGAAGAAAAAACTCAAGCTGATTGTTATTACTGTGATGTTGTTCTGTTTTTTTTTCTTTTTTTTTCCCAAAACATGGATAAATCAAGTGACTGTAAATTTTCAACAATGAATAAGCTGATGAAGATCAAGGTGATGCCTTCAAGTGCTCATCAGATTCCAGACTTGGGGCCACCCTCCTTGTATAGCACGCGTGATCTGTTTTTCTCCTGCCAGAAACCTTCTTTCCCCCCCAGTCCTGTTTGGCTTAGCATCTTAGACAAATCCTGATTTGAATCATGCACATTATTTTTTAATGTGATAATACTTAGCAGCTCTTTCTGAGACTCGGTATCCTTGCATTTTTTTTTCCACAGGGAACACCATCTTCTTGATCATAATACCCATAATTATCACAGTAGGATATTTATGACCTTTGTTTCAACTATTTGGTTTGGCTAGAGCTTCAGGTTTTGTACCAGAGTCATAATCTTAAGTACCTTATAGAAGGACCAAATAAGAAATGAAAGTGAGCTACATTTAATTTTTACAAGTGTTGACTTTGTTTCCTCAAATAAAACATCACTAGAACTCTGGCAGTTGTGACATAGCAGGAAGCGAACGGCGTTCATTCAAGGCAATTACTTGGGGAAAGGGAAAAAAAGCTCTCTCAAAAGATAGTGATAACTGAAAATTACGGTAAAAAATTTTGCAATCACTCTACAACTTTATAAAGCAGGATTATTTCCAATTAAACTATCGTCTCGATTCTAATTCCTCCTGTTACCATGGGCCAATATTTCTACTTTGCAATTTCTCTGCAATTAAATTACTTCTTAGGTTCCTTCAATCACTGTTGCCACTTGTGAATCTCCCATTGGTCCTCCAGGGCTGGTCTCTGGCTCTGTTCAGGCTGTTGATTTTCTAAAAGCTGACTCGGTGGGTGTTGGGCATAGATGTGCTGCACTTGACTCCTTTGGGAGCATTTAACCCTGTGCATTGTCCCAACTCCCTGCTTCCCTAAACTTGCTCAGTCCCTCTCTTCCAGTGGTTTCTGGCTTAATTTTCTTTGCTTTGAAGTCTCCTGCTCATTCTCCCTTGCATTGGTCCTGGGCTCATTCTGTGCTGGCCTTCCTTAAATTGATGCCTCTCTCAGGCTTATTATGGCTCTTCTGTTCTCACTTTATACAGTATAGGAATTCAAAGCTTTGGAATCAAAAAAAAAAAAAAAAAAGGTTTACATCCTAACCTTGTGACTTGCTAGGTCTATAGCTTGGAGAAAGTTACATTTTCAGAGACTTTATTTTCTTACTTATAAATTAGAAGTTATAATATTTATTCCATCCTGAACAACAGCCTGTGAGTTATATGCTTTTTTAAAAAAGTTATCTGCACAGTGATGGCATGTGAAATAAACTCATTAAAATGGTCGTTTATGCTTTTATCTTTGAAAAAATACATCTATAGTCACAGGCTATAAGTGTATCAAGGCAGGGTTGGTACATGTTTTGTTCTATCTCAGCACTGGAATAAGTGTATGACACATAGTAGTCACTACATGGTTGTTGAATGAATGAATATCCAAAGAAAAACCTTTCACTAAAATACTCCAAAATTCAATTAGCTGTGGTGATTTCTCAACCTAACTCTAAATCTCTCTGCGTCTGTATTTCCAAGTTCTTACTCTGTATCCCTCTGGCCGCATGAAGGTGAACCTGTCTGTGAGCCTGTTCTTTCCCCAAATTTTATCTTCTGTGGTAGCACCCATTAATCAGGTGTCATCCTATTCTCCCCTTCTCCCTCACCTCCCAGATCTAGCTAGTTCTCAGGTTCTAGTCATCTCTTCCCTTTTATTTCCACAGGCCTTGCCTGAGTTCAGAACTGCCCTTCTTTGTTTACTTTAGCATTAAAACTGGCCCCTTTTCAAAAAAAGAAAGAAAGAAAAAAAAAAAAAAGAGGCACCTGGTGGCTCAGTCGGTTAAGCGTCTGACTTCAGCTCAGGTCATGATCTCAAAGTTCATGAGTTTGAGCCTCACCTCGGGCTCTGTGCCGACAGCTAGCTCAGAGCCTGGAAGTTGTCTGGATTCTGTGTCTCCTTTTCTCTCTGTCCCTCCCCCTGCTTGCGCTTTCTCTCTCTCTCTCTCTCTCTCTCTCTCTCTCTCTCAAAAATAAGTAACAACATAAAAACAATTTTAAAAAGCTGGCCCCTTTTCTTAGTTATTTCATTTTTTAATATAATTTATTGTCAAATTGGCTTGCGTACAGCACCCAGTGCTCATCCCAACAAGTGCCCTCCTCGATGCCCATCACCTATTTTCCCCTCTCTCCCACCCCCATCCACCCTCAGTTTGTTCTCTGTATTTAAGAGTCTCTTATGGTTTGCCTCCCTCCCTCTCTGTTTGTAACTATTTTTTCCCCTCCCCTTCCCCCATGGTCTTCTCTTAAGTTTCTCAAGATCCATATGTGAGTGAAAACATATGATATCTGTCTTGCTCTGACTGACTTATTTTTCTTAGCATAACACTCTCCAGTTCCATCCACATTGTTGAAAATGGCATGATTTTGTTCTTTCTCATTGCCAAGTAGTATTCCATTGTATATATAAATCACATCTTCTTTATCCATTCATCAGTTGATGGACATTTGGGCTCTTTCCATAATTTGGCTATTGTTCAAAGTGCCACTATAAACATTGGGGTACAAGTGACCCTATGCATCAGCACTCCTGTATCCCTTGGGTAAATTCCTAGCAGTGCTATTGCTGGGTCATAGGGTAGATCTATTTTTAATTTTTTGAAGAACCTCCACACTGTTTTCCAGAGTGTCTGCACCAGTTTGCATTCCTACCAACAGTGCAAGAGGGTTCCTTTTTCTCCACATCCTCGCCAGCATCTGTTGTTTCCTGAGTTGTTCATTTTAGCCACTCTGATGGGTATGAGGTGGTATCTCAGTGTGGTTTTGATTTGTATTTCCCTGATGATGAGTGGCTTTGAGCATCGTTTCATGTGTCTGTTGGCCATCTGGATCTTATAGTTATTTCAGACAGCATTACCTGTGCCGTTCCCAGTGCAAACTTTATGAAACTCAAAATCATCCAAGTAGTACAAATGAAATAACTGAAGCCTCCATCAATCAGGGGATTGCACGTATTCTCTCGGTTGGCCAGGGACTGAGTTTAGAGTTTAGGTGGGTTCTAGTATTAGGCTTCCTGCTGCAAATGCCTGAGCAGCTCCATTTGGACCACAGTGGCTCCCCGTTACCAGATACATGGCAGGAATCCAGGAACTTTTTTTTAAGGGCCAAATTTTTATGCAAGAAAAGTTGGAGGCACCTTTTCATTATTGTATCAGTTGAAGAAATGGAAACACTGCACAATATTTAAGTCCTAGAAGCACAACTGTGGCAGTGCCTGTGCGAGTTCTAAGATCTGAATCATGAGTTTGCTTCTTTTCTCTTGACCCTCACTGCTTCTCTTTATTTACAAATGTGCATGTGAGGAAAAATGCTTCTCTCTAAAGATCTAAGGGTAAGAGTGAAAATAAGAATCCAGATAATAAAGTGTAGCTACAAAAGGGAGCCCACTTAGTTTGGAAAAACCATTACTGTATCAGAATGATGTATCTGCAAGTGACTTGCATGAACATATTTTATGAGCCCGCCGGCATGTTTTTTGTGGTTCCTGCAGCAGATACTGCTCTTTTATTACTCGTTAGCCACTTAAAATCCAGCCCAATTTTAACAGTACTAAAAGAGCAAGAAAATTTATTTTAAAGAAAAGGGCTACATTCTTCTAAAGCGGAGTCATAATATTAATACTTAAAATGCATAGCAACATGCTGGGAAAATGGGATAGTTATTTAGATATATTATAAAATGTAGCCCACCACTTTGATGTGATTCACTACTATTTCACCAAACCAATTTAACAGTATCCTGTAGAGAGGGAATAGTGCAATTAAAATTAGTAACAGAGGTTTTCACATGCATAGATCTAAATCAGGGTAGGTTGATAATGAATTAAGTAATTTCGCTTCCTTGTGAAGTCTAAGCCAAAAGTGAAGCAGCCAGGGTAGAATTCATGTTTAAGGGGCCTGTCTACAAACAGCATTGTGACTCAACTGCCAGTATTCCCTGGGTGTTATCCTCCTTTTTTCTTTATTTTTTCCTGTCGGTATTTGATGACAGAATTTCGTATGTAGTCACAATAAATTAGGATAACGTGACTATTTGATCAAGTGGCCCCGTTTCACTAAAGGCCAAATCCTTTCAAAATATAATTTCACCAGTCTAATTTTTGAGAAATCAAAGCCACAAAACTACATGTGAATCTTTAGCTACTTCGATACTCTGTAACTTTTCAGTGTCAAAGCACACAGTGAAGTTACTCTCCTCTTTCAAGTACTTGGTTTCATATGAAAGCACCCAAGGGTGCCTACACTGGTTTCACCCTAGCGGATTGCTAAGGGGTTGACACCTGCAGCTTCGTGCTTTCCATCCTGAGGCTGACTAGGCCGGCAACGGGGTGTAGGGTGCAGGCACTGTGTATTGATGACTGCCTTAGCCCTGGACCTAGGATTTGTTCATGATCATCATTTGCGGACTGAACGGAGGATTAATTTTCCCTGAGGAATTTGATAAAAGAGCTATGAATGCACTATTCCTATGGCTTGCAAAAAGTGTTACAGACATAATTACCAGGGGAACACAGGAGTGAGCATGGAGGTGAATGCAGTTATCACAACAATTAAAAGGAATTAATTTTTCTTCAGTCACCATGACTATCAGCTGGGTTTATGTACTATGGCCTACAGACCTTACCTGATTTCAAAAGTAACTACCAAACCAAACGTTTATTCTGATCCCCTGATCTCCCTGCTGTGAACAATGATGTTTATCCCCATGAATGCTATTCCAGTTTGGGGAAGTGATGTGGTTTATTAGAAACCTCATGGATTTCCAAGCCAGAAAAGCATTGATTCTAGGATGAATATCCAGTTCATCATTTACTAACTCTGAGATCCTAGATAAGTAACTTATTTATTTATTTTTAATGAGCTTTATGTAGTTCCTTCATCTGTAAAATGAGCATAATAATGGTAATTAATTTCACAGGTTTTATTGTGAGGATCAGAGATAATGAACATAAAGGACTTGGCATGTAGAAAGCGCTTACAAATTATTATAAACATAAATTATGATTATTTTTGCATGTCTTACAATAAATGATAATATGATAGTAGGATGTTGGTAAACATATAAATATTCTTCTCCTAGAAAGTTTTGTTTGTTTCTTCTAGGTAGAGTTCTGGCCTTCTTCTTTTTTTTATTAAAAAAAGTTTTTTTTTGATGTTTATTTATTATTGAGAGACAGAGACAGAGCATGAGTATTGGAGGGGCAGAGAGAGGTGGAGACACAGAATCTGAAGCAGGCTCCAGGCTCTGAGCTGTCAGCACAGAGCCTGACACGGGGCTCGAACTCACAAACCACGAGACCATGACCTGAGCCGAAGTTGGACGCCCAACAAACTGAGCCACCCAGGCGCCCCAAGTTCTGGCCTTCTGAAATGAAGTGAAAATAACAAAGTAACACCTCCCTCAAGCTTATGTTTTGTGTGAGGAGAAAGTAGGAAAATACACATGTAATGCCATGATCAATGCTACAAAGAAAAATGAAGCAGTGTGAGGGGCCAGAGAGCAATACGGGATGACATTTAGATAGTGTGCCAAGTATTTTTTTTCTTACAGAAAAAAAAAAAATCCAGAAACACAGAAATGCCAGCCATTTAAAAAAAAAAAAAACACTTGACTACTATTGTAGAGAATTACTTTATTCTCAGGGGACGTAATCAAGTAGGGAGGCATTGTGGTCAAATGGGAGAGGCATGGATGTTGGAAAGCAGGAAATCTTATTTCTAGTCCCAGCTCTGGCACTGATTAGCTGATACCATATGCAATTCACTTTTTCTGAGCTTCAATTTTTATTGGTAAAAACTACCAAGTACTGACTGAATGCCTACTATGTTCTAGGTACTTAGAATAGGGAAATGAATATAACAAATCCTTGCTTTCATGGAATTTAATTTTTGTCAGAGATCAATGAACAAATATACATACATTATCAGTGATGCTAGAAAAATAAAAGGCAGGGTGAAGGAATGGGATACTGTAGTGGTTGGCATTTTAGATGGTATTCCTAGTACTTAATGTCTTCCTGACAGGTAATATTAAATAAGAATCTCAGTGAAATGAGGGAGTGAGTGATACATAGCCCTGGGAAGAGACAGAGGGACCAGCATGCAGAGCCCTCATAAGAGTGGGAAGGACAGAATCTAGGAAAGGCAGGAGGTTGGTGGTGCTGAAGGCAAATAAGAAAGGAGTGAATGGGGGGCAATGAGGTTGGAGCTGTAGCCAGTGCCAGACATAGGCTTTGGATTTTATCTAAGAAGGAAGGAGACCACTGATGGCTTTTAGGTGGGGGTAGAGATGATCTGAATTATGAAAAGAATCATTCTACAGTTGCATGTAGCAAATGTACTGGGTAGGGCCAAAGTGGAAGCAGAGAGACTAGTTCAAGAGACTATTTGTTGCAGAGGTCTACATGAAGGAGAAGGGTAGCCTACACTCAGGTGCCAGGGTGGAGGTGAGCAGCAATCAGGATTTGGTTGAAGGTTAAGCCTACCATGATCTGATAGATTGCATGTGGATTTGAGAGAAAGAAAGGAGTCAAGGCTGCTCTAAAACTTTTTCCTGAGCTACAGAGAATAGTGGTAATTCCGGGAATCCAAAATTCAGTTTTTTACAAGTTCACATTGAAGAGCTGTTAGGTCAAGACAGTTCCATGTGAGTCTGTAGTTAGGTGGGAAGTAGGGGCTGGAGGTCCCCATTTGGGAGTTATCAGTATATATCGGATATATTTACAGCCAGAGGGCTGGGAAGAGAGACTTTAGGACTCTCCAATGTTTATAAATCAAAACATTGACCCAAGCAGTGATTTGGTAGGAAAATTGGGACATTGCAGAGTCCTACAAGCCATGTGAAAAAGTATCTGAAGGATATGGGGGAAGGAGAGGGCAAAAGAAGAATAAAAAGGAAGAAGAATTATATGAAAGGTACAAAAAAATCAGGAAAACTGTGTCAAAGATATGAAAACCACTATTCTAACAGTTCTCCTAGCTTACCTTAACTATATAATCTGGTATAAATAAATAAGTACTCATTTTCTAATTGCTTAAAGATTTAGTACATCGCAAAAGCATGAATAAAAAAGGAAGGAGAGTAAACAAATTTAAAATTAAAGCATCCTAAATTGAGTAATTTTCAACTCAAATATATAATACTACATTTTAAAGTAAATGCTTTTACCTTAAAATTATAAAGAAGCTCAACATAAAATTTTAAGTCAAGTGGGTTTGTAATTTATATGAGCAGGAAGGATGTGAAGATTTCATTTGGAAGAACAGGATAGTAATAGATATGAAAAGAATCATACACATCACAGTTCAGTGAGGCCAACCTTGTGGAATAACTTTGCTGTAAATATTTCTGTGTTACAAAGCTTATTCCTAAGCAAAAGCCTGAGTGCTTCTCAAACTTTGCCATCCATCAAAATCAACTGGAAAGTTTATTAAATAAAGATTACTGGGCCCCGCATTCAGCGTTGCTAATTCATTAGGTCTGGTTTTGGCCCAAGAATCTGCATTTCTAACAAGTTCCTAGGATATCTGATGCTGGTGGCCCCAAGATCATATTGTAGAAATTCATGTGTAGACAACCTCCTAGGAACAGAGGTCTTCTTTGTTATGTTTATGAAATGCAATAATAATGGACTACTTCATATTCTCCATTTAATAATGTGCCAGGCACCAGGCTAATCATTTTGAGCTGATCATTTCATTGAATATTCAAACAGGCCTATGATATAGGTGTCATTTTATGTATATGAAAACTGAGGTGCAAAGGAGTTGAATAATTTGATCTGAATCATCAGCTAATGACTGATGAAGCTGGTAATAAAACTTAATGTCTGACAGAAAAATCCGCTCTAGAGCCTTGCTCCTCAAACTGTGCATCAGCATTGGTATCACCTGAAAATTTGTTGAAACTGCAGGGTGTCTCCCGCCCCATCCCCAAACTCCTGGACTAGATGGTTTTCTTGAAGTAAGGTCCTTAGATGATTCATGTGCACACTGAAGTTTGAAAACCATAGGTGTAGAGGGCTATAAAGAATGTTTCTGAGGGGCACCTGGGTGATTCAGTCGGTTGAGAATCCAACTTCGGCTCGGGTCATGATCTCAGTTTGTGGTTCGAGCCCCGCGTTGGGCTCTGTGCTGACACCTCGGAGCTTGGAGCCTGCTTTGGATTCTATGTCTCCCTCTTTCTCTGCCCCTGCCCCACTCACACTCTGTCTCTCTCAAAAATAAACATTAAAAAAAATTTACAAGAATGATTCTGAGCAGGTAGGCAATCAAGAGAATAGCGAGGGGAAGGAAGAGTCTAGAAAAAGTGAAAGCGACATTTGGGATTTTTGTATGCTATAACATCAGAATGCAAAGCCTGCTACCCTGCAAATGAAATTGTGGAGATGCTCAAAGTATGCAGGATAAACCACATGAAATTGCCAATATTTAAGTGGTTTTGACCTGTAAAAATAGCAATGTAATAATTAGGGTCAGGAACTCAAATGGAAGTGCCTCAAGATAGATTGTAAATGAGTAATGCCAGCCGATTTGCTTTATTGAGAACAGATTCAGAGGACCTGCATCCCAACACTGTGTGGGAAAACCTGTATGTTGAATAGATGTGACCTGTTACCTTGCAGTTCTTGAGCACAAGCTTGGAGTCTTAGCATACGTGAACCTTCTCTCTGAGAAGCTTCATTAGTGGTGGTAGGTTACCAATGATAGGTACCATGGCCATATGTCCTATTTGACTGGGATCATTACCTGTTTTCAACTATTTATTCCAGGGTAATCATCAACAAACCTCTTTTACTCTCAGAGGGTTGCACTTTGGGTGGTAAATTGTGTGGTCACCCAACTAGTAAGAAAACTGGAAAAAAAGTAATCCTTAAAAAAATATTTGTATTGAAAAACAGCAATATTGGGCATGGAATATTTGAGACTTAGGCATCAATGATATAAAATAAAAGAAAGATTTTTCATCATAGTTGGTCCTAAGATATTTTAGTAATCATGGAAAAATAGTGGAAAGAGCATATTATGAGCCTCAGAAGGACTTGGGTTTTGGTTGTAATTTTATCACTCAGAATCTGGACAAATCAGTGAAGTTCTCTGAGGCTCTGTTTTCTTATCTATGAAATGGAAATAGTAAAGTCGATTCTACTGGTCTCAAAGGCTTGCTGTGTGGATTATATGATAGAATGTAATTGGAAGCATTTTAAAAGCAGTAAGAAACTGCGCATAGTGTTACTACTGAGTCAATATCATGCTGTAAAGAAAGGAAAAATAAGGGATCAAACAGGCAAATTTTGATTAAATAAAAATAGAGATTGTTAATGATTTAAACTACCAAAGATAACTGCTAGTATCATAGCTAGTCCCTTTTCTTCATATGGGGAATGGCCAGTCATTTTCAGTGAATTGTGCTGTGTAAATATTCTGCCTATCCTAATACATCTTAAGTGTGCCCCCTAGTTAACAATTTAAATCACCATGAATTTATAAGAAGTGAAAATAACATACCTAAACTTATTGTAAGACCGTTATTCCAAATAGATATATTTCAAATTCTCTCTGAAACAAGGTATTGACTTCTGTCTATAACTGAATTTGTATCTCTGATTAAGGAGGTAAGAGTTCATTTGATGTCTCTACTCTCCTTTTGATAATGAGGCTGTATACATTTCTTGTCTGAGGGTGTTTGGGGAAGGAACCATTTATTTGGTAGTCAGTGATGTCCTTCCTGTTTCTAGACTTACATCTTTTTAAGGAAAGTTAGCAAACGAGGCAGAGTGTTGACACTCATCTTTAGAGTCTTGTGAAAAATGCATTAAGAAACAGATTTTTAAAAAATCAGGGCACCTGGGTGACTCAGGCAGTTAAGCATCCAACTCTTGATTTCTGCTCAGGTCCTGATCTCACGGTTTGTGAGATAAAGCCTCATATGGGGCTCTGCATTGACAGTGCAGAGCCTGCTTGGGATATTCTCTCTCTCCCTCTCCTCTCTCTCACTCTCTCTCCGTCCCTCCCCTACTCTCTCTCTCTCTCTCTCTCTCTCAAAATAAATAAACAACAAAATAGCTGTAAAAAAATAAATTCTTTTTTTTGCTTGCTTATATGGCACAGTTCTGTATAAAACCCTTAAGTCATGCTTAAGAACATTTTTTTTTTTGGTCACAGCTTTCATGGTTTGTTTGATACCCAGAATGGTTGAAAACACGTCATGCTAAACTGATTGACTTAAGTATCTTTAGAAAGTTCTCTAGCTTTACCATGACCTATATTTACCTAATACTTGGTCCACTGGTACTTTAATTTTACTTGTAAGCTTGACAGTTTAGGCATATGTGTGACCAGAGTTAATTGTTTTAGTCCATCATTTGTGAGTACAGGGTAGTCAGATTTGTGACTCACTTACTCTACTTCTGTGCCAAAGCTAGGTACCTCTGTATTTTATTTTCCAGTGAAGGAGATTGTTCCAAGCCTGTCAGTGTCCCAAATGTTCATATATTCCACCAAAGAATGACCAGGAAAGACTGTGCCTTGTGGAAACAGTGATGCTGAAGCCGGTCCATTTGCTTGAATATATTAGAGTCCATAAAAAGCTTACTCACAGTTTAAAACCCGACTTTCTTCTTATTTCTATCTTTCGGATTGTCATTGTTTGCTCGGTTATAAAGTGGCTTGTTGACACCAAATATTTTAATAATTTGCTTCCAAGGCCTTGTGCCTATGCCTTTGAGAGGCTGGTGTAGTAATTAAACTGTCTTTTAGCTGAAATGCTTGCAAAGCGTCCAGTTCTGTGCCTGGCAGCTGGTGATGCATTATAGAGACATTGAGCTAATCGATTAAAACCGCAGAGGCATGGGAGTTGTCTGACAGCACTGTACTAGGATGAAATTAGTTGGAATTGCATGGTGAAATTAAGGGGAATGCAGCTGATTGCAGCCCTTCTGGGAGAATCCTGGGTGAGAGGGACACTGTGCGTTGATCCCTGTGTAATTAGGACAGCCATGTTTTAACAGTATTTCTAAAGTATTAAAATGGACTGGATAAATCAGCAGGGCCGCTTCCAGTGAACTTGGCATCCATCCACTGTGACTGAAATAACATGAAATTTTTCGGCTGCTAGAGAATGTGAAATTGGACTAATTGTCTTTTAACTAGTCTGCCCGACTGCTAGCCTGGAGCAGGACTGAAAAGGGAATAGGCTGGTAGGACCGAGGCTGGGGGATGGGAAACTTAGATTCATGACTCTTTTTTCAGCCTATCTGACTGGATAACATCATCACGTATTTAGACAACTCTGATTTGTACGGTCTCATCATTAGGATCCCTTCCTAAATATTTTAAATGCATTTTAAAGTGGAATGCTTTGAATCAAAGAGTGCAGAAGTCTAACCCTATCCCCTGGACTTATAATTACCGTTCTTTCTATGCTTGAGCATCGTTAGAATAGGGGGGACTTAGGAACTTGTAAATCACTCATCAGCTGTCCATGTGTGGCTCTGTCCCACATTCTATTCTGAGTAGGGCTCATTATGCAGAGAAGGAACATCGATACATATTACTGATTCTTTGTGTCAAACAAAGCCTTGTTCCATAATTGCTGACTGTTATGACTGGTTCAAATTCACACTTTGCATGTGATTAAAGAGAGAGCCAGGGAAGTTAATGCCATGCCCATGGTCACAGACTTAGGTCACTCAGGCCTCAAGATTATTGTTCTACTGTTCCTTTCATCACAGTGAATTGCTAACACCAGGTAGTATTATTGGCTTAGCATCGTACTTGTCTATAGATCCATAAATAAAAATAGAACTTCTAGGATGCAGGCATCACTAAGTCTTGGAGAATTTGGTTTCTTCTTCTTTTTCAGCATTTATGAAGTCAGTCAAACTTAAGTGTTGTATGCAACTATCAATTTATGTTCTAGAAGGTAAAGCGGGCATGTACACACACACACACACACACACACACACACACACACACACACATGCACGCACGCACGAATGACATTTCAAGAATTCTCAAAGAAGTGTAGGAGTCATCTGACCACATTTTCTGGCCTTCAGAAAGGTACAGAGATGACTCTCCACAATCCACATATGAGGCTTTCTAATGAAACCCTCATATTAGCCTGTATCATTTTGATCCAATAGACCATTTCTTGGGTTGAATTGTGTTGTGGCATTAGGTTGAGTACTAAGGGGCATTAGACAAAACAGAAAGAAAAAAAAACATTAATCATTGTGCTGACTGCATGAAGGCTGTGGTTGCCATATATCAGATACTCTGTCTCTTAGGACCCATGGGAAAAGTTTTCCTGGTTCTGTAAGGGAAAAATTATGCCTCTCTTGAGCCACTAGTGAGTCCGCATGTTAGAAACCTTACAAACAATGTGAAGACCAGAGTTGTAGCGTCCATCTGTCAAGTTAAGAGGACTTCATGGCATATACTTGGCTTTTTCAGCCCTCTGTTACCTTCCTCTTAATTTCTCATCCTTTTTCTCCTTTCTTCAGAGTTACTATTTTTTTTTCATTTACTATATCTTCCTAAATTGTTTGCATCTTTGTAAACCTTTTAAATCTTTTTTAAATAAAGCCTGGTATTCAGAAAAAGCACTTCTCATACATGTTTCCCTCATCCCAACGTGTACCCAACAAATTCTAGAAGGAAAAAAAGGTACAGTGTTAAATACACAGGTACTAACTAATACTGTTTCCAGGAGAGCTTACACAAGCCCTCCTGTTCAGCTGTTTTTTTGAGTCATACTTTAAATGACTTAAAAGGCATTGTTTGTTCATAGGGACAGTGTCAATTTTTTAAAGGTTTAATTCTGTATAATTTATGTGACTTCCAGAATTATAAATAATTTGTATGTAGAGGCAACCCCAGAGATACATGGTGCAGAGGTAGATACTGGATGCCAGCATGGGTAGGAAACTACAGATGGTGGTCAAATATAATGACAATACAAATGGAAATGAATAGCCTCTAGTTTCTTCATTTATACTAACTGACCCTCTATATTGAATACAATGTTTATTACTGGGACAAAAATAACTGGCAGAGGATTAACTTTTATAGATCACCTTAAAAGTGATTTTTCTCAAGTATGATGATAAAGAATCTTTAAGCAGCACAACAAATTCACTTGAGTAATGTGTAACGTTTATGAACACTTCCCATGGACCGGTCACTCATCTACACATGTCACGTCAGTACATCATTTAAAAATGATAAACATATCCTTTAATCTTCTCAGCATTCCTCTGTAGTAGGTATTAGCTCTCTCATTTTACAGATGAGGAGCCAATGCTTACAGAAGTGAAGGAACTTGGCCACAGGCATGTAGCTAACAAGGGTCAGGTCTGACTGTTGAGCCCATGCCATAACCATTATGCTAGCATACACTTTGGAAAGGTCCAAGGAGATGGAAAATATGACTTCCTAATTGGCTTTCATGCACATTTCTTCTCCAAGTTTAATTAAAGGGCTTATGAAGTACTTGTTTCTATTCCTAGCATAGTCATATGGAGAATAAAAACATACTTTAAATAAAATATCCATTTGGCACTCAGAGCAATGTAAGAATCTGATTATCAGAAGTTGAGCTGAAATGGCATGGAGAATACAAACCCAATGAACGGTACTTGAGGCTGCCGTAGTCAGATGGTTGTCTCTTTCCATGATTCCAAGCCTTTTGACACATGGATGGGAAATAATTTTTATAGTTACTAGTCAAATGGGAACATGGGTGGCCGTCTTTTGGTTTAAGAATTAAGGAATAATTTATTGTACCTTTAAGATGACCCAGATAGTATACGGAAAATCCCTTAGCTATTGAGAAAACTGTTTTCTTATTCTGGTTCATCTGGATCATCCAAACTAAATCACCTACCCCTGGAATGGCAAATAGAACCAACAGTAAACTGAGAGAGAAATAGGAAGGCTGTTAACCTTTGTTCCATCTCAAACACTATCTAGTGGAAACTCTTGAATAGGTTTCTTTCTCCTTCCTTGTTCCTGTTCCATGCCGGGAGACTGTTCTCCTTCTCCAAGTCAGATTTGGGATAATTTTAAAGATGTGAGACAACAATTACAATAACTGTTCCAGGATTTGGCATCAGACAAAGCATCATATCCAGTCTTCAGAATCCATTCTACCTCCTTTGAACTGAGCCTCTGTGGATTGCCTTTAGACAAAAAGAAGAGGAAGGAATGGAAATAAATATTGTGCATCTCCATTGCTCTTGAAGAGTAGAATCTTTTTACTGTGGGAATCTTCAAAGCATTGTGAGTAAATATTACATAAAATATTATGTGATAGTACAAGTGAGAAGGAAATGAGGAAGGTCTTGCTCATCTTTGACAGGATCTTCATGGTCAAGATTCTGCCTTTTCTTGCAGCACTGTCTTTCCCACACTCCTATATCCCCTCACCTCACATATTTCCCCTTCTGTGTGCCAGCCTGTTTCTCTCTTATCTTCAGGGGGTTATGCGTGTGGCACCTCTTACCTTGATTGCTCCCTACTTCCCACCCCTGCCACTCTTGTTTAAAAGCCTAAGCCTTCTTTACTTGGTGAAAACAGAATAGAATTTAAGTCTTTAGCATTCCACTCTTTCTACCATTCCGCACTCGTTAAGGCTGAGTTAGAGGCACTCTCCTATGAGCTCTGGCAGGGCCCTGTATTCGATCTCCTTCTGTCCTATCCTTCAGTCTGTCATAGAACCTATAGCACCGTTTTACGGGGTGTCTTCATTCTGTCTCCATTCTCCAGGCCCGTACACACTTGAAGGCCGGGACTGTTATTCATTCCTTCCGTGTCATGCTGTAGGGATCAGGCAGCCATTTAAACGGTTGTACCAGGGCTTACCTCCAGCCTCTCAAGATCAATATTGTGCCAGTGTGTTCCCATGGTAGAATTACATATAATTATATCTCATAGTTGGTGGGGTTTCTTTGATTTAATTAAGCCCTGCCTGGCAAGTTCTACACCTTTGTGTGGACAGCGCTTTCACTCATTCATTGGACTAACGAGCTGCGAATATAGAGGTCATCGCAGTTGCTTTTAAAAACTCTGTGAGACAGACAAGCAAGCAGATAGTGATGGAATGGGGGTGAGTACTGTGTTGGCGCCCCTTTATGCTTTCTGTTAAAGGAAGCTTCGGTTACCAGATGCTCATGCTTTTTCAGTTGAGGGAATGGTCTCCTTGTGGGGCCACAGAAGATACCACAGAAAATTGGTATGAATGACTGACTCTGTCACCTGCTTCCTATCGTCGTCTCAAGCAATTGTGGCTGCAAGCAGCACAGATGGGAGGGCCTTTCTTGGCACCTCATCATCAAAATTTGGCTTTGTTCTTACTTTCCTATTAGGTGGTTTTTAAGTACACTACTTTCTTAGAACCTTTTCCACTGCAGGCCGAGGATTGACTTGCTCAGAGAATTATGTTTCTGAAATTGCCACTTTTCCCACTGTGAAGAAGATAGAAAAAGAAACAAAGGAATATCCCTTTGATGCAGCGGAAATAGGATATTTCTCCGTAGTGAAATAGCAGCCATGATTTCTTTAAAATCAGCTCCTAAGTGGGAGTTGGGCTACTTCCTGTGCAGAGAACAGTGGTTATCCCTGGAGTCGTCCAGAAGATACATGGTTAGCAATGCTATGGGAAAAAAATCTAATTTGCAGATAGGATATTTATCTTTAGATAACAAAAGCCTGGAAATGCAATTTGTAATTTTAAAAAATAGCTACTATATGAATATAGGTTAAAAGAAATGAACTTTGCGGTTTTGGAATTATTTGTTGAGGGGGGAAGGTGTATAAAAAAGGCGTTTGGAATAACTCTATCTCCTGGACATGCTGCGAAGCTTTCTTTGCTTTTCGTTGTACGGGCATCTTGCTACAAGCTCATTTTGTTGTGAAACATGAAGTTTTACAATGTAGATTACTCCAAGAATTTTTTTAATGGACCAATTTAGAGCAGCTGCAAACGGCTCTGGAATTTCCAGGGATTAGTCGACAGACTTTTTTGTGATTACGAATCCCATAGCGAGAGGAGGTGAGGCATACAGTCCCTGGGAAGGCACCCATGGGAGGAACTGAGCAGGAAGAGAGATTAACGGGATGCACAGAGATGGACAGACTGCCTGGCTGACTTCATGTTCCTGCTTTTATCTATCCCATCGCCTCCACATTTACCTACCCCTTCCCTTCCACATTCACTTACTCTGTTCTTTCCAAGTTAACTTCACTCATTCTCTTCATGTCTACTTACTCCATAGTCTCTGAATTTGCTTACCCCTTTCCCTTCACCTGAATGTCTCCCTCAGTACTTGGCACAAGTCCAGGGATGCTCCTACTCCATAGTTCAAGCTGGCACTCAACAGTGTACCTTTAATCTGGCTTCCTCTGAACTTGGAGAAGCGACTAGAATTTAGAGCTAAAAGGAATTTACTTTCTAGATGAGAAAATGGAAGCTAAGGGGGATTAGGGACTAATGTATGGTTGAAGAACTAGTTAATGGCACATCCAACTGGAACTCAGGGTTTCTTGAATTGAGTGTGTGTATGTTCCACCAAATTGGCATAACTTGTTCTATTATTTTGCACTTGGCAATGTATTGTTTTACTATGTTTTCCAGTAATTTTGCACGGGCAGGGTTTTAATTTTTTCCTCCTCTCAGAGGAAATCAAAGCTTAGTGAAGGGACTAAACATATCCCTTAGCAACCGTATCTACTGTTTATTGGTCACTTGTTATGTGTGAGCGACTTGGCAAATGATTTCCCACTTCTTCCTTGTAGACTTCCTCTGATGTGGGTTCGCCCAGAACAGGAAACTGGTTTACAGAGGTTAGTTAGCTGCCCGCACAGCTCAGCATTGGTGCAGGGAGGAGAGCCGTGTCTGTCTGGTTGGATGCCCCATTTCTTAATGACCATTCCAGGGTCTGAGTCTGTAGCATTGCCCTACAGTGACGTCTCATCTGTTTTGGGCCTTGCATATTTTTGATCCCTCCTCTGTGCTCTCTCAGTTCTTGTTAACTAAGGACAGCCTTCCCTGACTGTCTCTTTTTTCCAAGAGATGCACATTGTAAGAGTCGGCACAAGCCATTTGTCTCTTCTACATCCAGGTTATCTATGTTGCCCAGGATGGATCAGATTGTTCAGAGATAGTTACATGGGAATTATTAATGAGGCAGCACCTACTTCAAAAATGTGTTGTACACATTTCGAGTCATTATAGAACCTGAGTCCAGAATGGACCGACGTGGGGGAATGTTCAGTGGCACGGTACCACCTAGCACAGGATCCGGTGCGTGGAAGGTGGTCAGTTAATGCTTGTTAAGTAAACAGATGAAAGAAAAGAATAACTTTATGAAATGAGGGTATCATTTATAGAACATAACTATGTTTCCCAGTTATCAAAGGAGAGAAATAATGATATTTTTTTTATGTTGGAGTTGTGCCAGGTAACATAGTCAGTGCCATACATAGATAATTGCACCTAATCCTTATCTCTGTCATCGTTTCTATTTTGCAGATGAGAAAATGGGGTGCTAAAGCACTTAAATCATTGGCACAAAGTACGTGCCTAGTAAGTGTTGGAGTCAAGATTGAATGTAGGTGTTCTAACCCCAGAACCTCTGCTTTTGACCAGGATGTTGCTATTGTGTGAGTGTACGTGTGTGTGCATGAGCGTGTGAACTCTAGCATATTTTATATATACACACAGACGTCTATCTTTCTGTCTTTATCTCTCTCTGTCTCTTTCAATCATATATATATATAAAATTTTATGCCTGTTCCATCCCTAGAAAACTATAGGGATGACACCCTATCCTTCATGACACCCAGCATGGTGACTTTGATAACCTGTCCTCGCCGACTCCCTGTCCCTGTACACTACAGCCTGACATTGGCTGAGGTCTTTCATTGCCTGATTGCATCTTCCGTTAAAGTGCTGCCCCTTCTCAGAGACTCCTGTCTAACAGGTCTGCCCATCACAGCCTTGAGTTGCCCAGTGGATGTTGTCTTTGGTACTACTGTGCATCCTCCTAAGGGAGGTGGAGTTTGAGCTCTTTTCCACAGCTCTCTGGGAGCTGCATGTTTCATGACCAATTCCGTCAGGAGAAGGACAGGCTCAATATGTGTAGTTTTTCATTCTAAAAACCTTGGACGTACCTATCACAGCTTTCAAAATTCGTGTTACCTGCCAGGACTGTCCACTATTAGCCTGAGGTTCTATGTAATATTCACAGTTGACGTTATCATTGTAAACCAAAACTCTAGAAAATAGACCCTGGAGATACAAGCATGCTTTCTATTCCAGGGTTATATTTCACTTGTCTGGGTGTGTAATGGAAGAAGAGAAGAAAAATCCAAAGCAGGGATTGGTACCCCTAGGAAAGACAGCAAAGCTAGAGAGAAACTAGCCTGAAGCTTGCAGAATCTTCAAGAAAGAGGTGTTAAGCATGTTTTTCTTCTGTGTGAATGTACACTTGATGGGATTAATAACAGATTTCTGAAGTTCAAATGTATGTATGAATAAATGGACACATATGCTTAATGCTAACAGGCAGTTGTGTGGGTGTGTGAACAAAATATGCCCCGGTGCATCTCAGCAGTTGCGTTTGCTTCCTGCCAGTTGGATAATCAACTGGTTGTTTGCCCCGGAAATAAGAAAAAGAACCAAAACCTTCTTGATGTACCATCCACATTAAAAAGAAAAAGAGGTTTTAAAAAATTGGATTTTTTATAGGTGGTTTGCTTTCTTCCAATCAGTGGATGCTTTGCCCTCAGAATCTGATTTGCCACAGAGCTCAGGGACTCATTTTGTGGAAACGTAATGTTTCTACTCTGTGCAACAAGGAATGGAACTGAGAAGCATCTGAATAATCCCTTTGTGATGCAGCGATTTTAAACAGGCAGCATAATTGTTGCAGATTTCCAAAGAGATACAAAGAATGAAGTAAAGCAGATTCTCCGGTAGAAAGGAATGTTCGGATCCAGTGTACTTTTTTATGACTGGATTTACAAGTCACACGGCCAGTGGAATCTACAAGTGGCGTCTAATTGCGCCTCCCTAGTATGTCCAGATTCTGCAGTATGAATGGCTTTAATCTGCAAGGTAAATGAAAGCAACCCATCTCGTTCTAGGTTGAATTGTAGGTCCAATTCACCCTACAGGGCCAGAGGGGAAAGTACAACCCCTCTGCTTAATGTACTTGGCAGGCTAGCTTCTGGTTGCAGGGTTTAAAAGCAGATCAACTTCTGTTCGGATAACAGTTGAGGAGACTAAGAAAGAAGCATTATGGAGGTATGGTGATGCTGCAGATAGGTGCTTGCACCAGGCTTTTTCTGTATTGTGGTTTTAAAGGCCTCATATCTCAGCTTGGGCTTTATGTAGGGATGCCAGGTTTGAGATGCATCTATTTCCTCTGATGGTAACTCAGGGCAGGGCCGCGTTAGGCAAGCAGTCTGTTCCTAATGCATTTAAAGTCTCAGAAAGCCACCGGTGATTTTGTAACGGCAGCCCGGATTTATTTTCCAGCTTCAGCCTCAAGATGAGGAAGAAAGAAATGAAATTTTAATAGAAGGAGGTTAGGATGAAATTCCTAGTTAGTTAAAAATTAAATTAGCGAGAGATTTTGTTTATTGTGAAAGTCATGCAAGATTTGCTGGTTTTATGTTTTTGAGGTATTTCACTTTCTGTTCAGGTACAAGCTGTCAATCAAGGCTAATCAAACTGGCACAGTTAACATGATACATCATAAAATTTCACAATAATGTCAACCTGTAATTCTGTCAATCTGGTTAAGGGAAGTGGGCTAAAAACAATATTGTCATTTTGTAATAACACTTGGAAGGTGTTACGGAATAATGTTGCCATCATCTCCTGTAACTCTGTGCCTGACTCTACCTGAGGCAGCCCTTGCTGACAAATGGCCAGGTGGTCAAGCCTTTCCTTGCTCTTGCTCCGCATAAGATCTGGAGTAGGGCCACATAAATGAAGGACTCTGCCTCGCAGCATTTATCCGGGCTGACCCCTCTTTGATACATCAAAAAGGATGCATTTCACAAAACAGTGCCAGTATTTCCTACTCCTTGCCTCATGCAGTATTATATGCGTGGGCATTGAGGCATCGAGTATTCTTATTTATTCAGTCAGCATACTTATGATACATATGCTCTCTTTTTATGAACTTACGTTCTGGAGTATTTCAAAAGCATCCATTTGAAAAAGCACCGTGGTTAACAGTAAAACACAGGCTGCCCATTACACAGAGCGATTAAGCACATTTCTCTCTGCAAACTTGATGCTTTGCTTTGCAGCCAGAGGCTGTTCTGGTTTTTTTTGTCGAAATTAGAGAGGGTAATAGGCTCTGTTCACTCAGGAAGCCCTTAGACTTAGGCTCTGTTTAACGTTGATGTTCCCTAGGAATCCTTGCCTGGACATGTGGACTCCCTTCAGTTGGCAGATCTTCCTTGTGGCCGGTATGGCTAAATTTTAATTCTTAAATACTCCTTTCTGTCCTCAGACAAACACACACAAAACAGCACAGCGACAACATATATATAACCCTATACATTTCTATTACAGATACACGCTCACATATTTTTCTTTATTTTAAATATGGCCTGGGGCACCTGGGCGGCTCAGGTGGTTAAGCATCCTATTTTGGCTCGGGTCATGATCTCACGGCTCATGACTTTGAGTCCCACATCGGGTTCTCTGCTGACAGCTGAGAGCCTGGAGCCTGCTTTGGAACCTGTGTCTCTCAGTCTCTCTGCCCCTCACCCACTCACGTGCATGTGTGCACACTCTCTCTCTCTCTCTCTCTCAAAATGAACAAACTGTACATAAAGAAAGAAAGAAAGAAAGAAAGAAAGAAAGAAAGAAAGAAATTAAATACTCCCTGAAATACAAATATATATATATATATTTTTTTTTTTTTACAGAAAATGAATTTTTTATAAAAAGAAAAGTTTTGTCCATTGGTCAGCTTTCGATTTTTATTTTTTATTATGGTACTAAAACTGAGGAGACTTCCTGAAAAAATGTCTTTCCCCAAAGCATAAACAAATGGGATTATGTAGATCTTCTTGGTTTGACATCACACTAGAGGTCCCAGCACAACTCCGTCTTACTCTCCCTTTCATGGGGTACACTTGCAGGACAAACTACTTTGGGGGAAATGTTTTAACGAGGCACATCAAGGTTCAAGAGTGAGAAATTTTCAGCTTACCACATTTAATGGGGATACATTTAAAGTTGCAGAATGATACAAAGGAAGAGCAAGATGTAGTCTTAATACCATTAACCAGCCTTGGTAGGCTGGCATTCAGAATGTAACTGCCCTGTCATTTGTCTCAGTAGCAGCTCTGGTGACCCATCAGATACTCTAGTAATTGTTTCGTCAAAGTTGAACACCTCTTGTTGGCTATCGTAGGCACGGGGCCACATCCATGTTTTCTTTTTTGACCGACTGTGCTTACTTCTCCAGCTTGCTACCTTCTCTGCTTACTGGCCCTGTAGTGGTTAACAACCTTGGGATGTAGAAAAGAAAGCTGCAATCCAATGAGTTAGAAAACACATTTAAAAAATTCTTTTGAAAATGCGGGCCAGAATTATTATAAAACTTACTTTAAGGCAACAAAAGAGGGAAGTGGTCACAGCAGAGATGGTGAAATCCACCTCTTCCTCTTTCCCTTCTTTCCTCCTTTTCTCAAGTAAACATTTATTGAGCATCTGTTTAGGCTGCAAAATGTTGATGGCAATGAAGATAGTATCATAGTGTTCTAAAAACCTTTTGAAAAAAAACAGTGTTATTCAAGTAATTTAATGAATATAATGATGGAAAAACAAAAGAGAAAACACTTAGGATGGCAACCAGCTTTTCCTTAATCAGTTTTTTTTTTAATTTTAATTCCAGTATAGTTAGCATCAGTGTTGTATTAGTTTCAGGTGTACAATATATGATTCAACATTTCCATACATTACTCAGTGCTCATCCTGTAAGTGTGCTCTTAATCCCCTTCACCCATTTCACCCATCCTCCCACCCACCTCTCCTCTGGTAAACATCTGTTTGTTCTCTAAAGTTAAGAATCTGTTTCTTGGTTTGTCTCTCTGTCTTCTTCCCTTTGGTCACTTTTGTTGTTGTTACTGTTTCTTAAATTCCACATATGAGTAAGATCATATGGTATTTGTCTCTCTCTGACTGGCTTATTTTGCCTAGCAGTATACTCTCTAGATCCATCCATGTTGTTGCAAATAGCAAGATTTTATTATTATTTGTGGCTCAGTAATATCCTATGGTGTGTGTGTGTGTGTGTGTGTGTGTGTGTGTGTGTGTGTCTGCGTATACACAGACACACACCACATTTTCTTTACCATTCCTCTATCTATGGGCACGTGGATTGCTTCCATAGTTTGGCTAGTGTAAATAATGCCTTCTTGATGAGTTCTGATAAGGGATGTTAAATAATATGATGGAAAGTTTAATATAACACCGAGTAATACACGGGAAAGGAAGATTTCTTATGCGTAATAGATAAGTTACCATGAAAAGGATGAAGGATGAAGGATAGGATCTTATTATAAAAGGATATAATCAACTGAAAAGAGAGATGCAAAAATGCAGATATTAAAGTACTGTATTTGGCTTTCTGGTCAAGTGTGACAGGTAAAAATAATACACTGCCAGCAATAGTTCAGGGTTCAGAATTAAGAAGTTAGAGTATTAAGGCAATATATGAAAAAAACCAGGTCTGTTAGTAATTGGATAGTTTGAGGTAAAACAATCTTTGGTCACTAAACTATGGATCACTAGTCCAGTAAGATAGCATTTATTGAACAGTTGTGGGCAGCGTGCTGTGCAGGTGCTAAGTGAAGAAAGGTTTGTTCACAGATAACTGTAAAACAAGGCGGATGGTGATGGTGCCATGAGAAAGATCCATCTTTGATGCAACTGAAGTTCTGAGAAGGGAATGCCTACTTCTAGCCTAAGGAGCAGGAAATAGCCCCATGGAAAATGTTTCCATGGTTTCCATTGCACTGAAGCTGTGGTTATCCAAAATCATTACCATGAAAGCATGGTCTGACACTGGCCTACTTCTCTAGCCTTTACTCCGTCTCTGCTCTTCATACACACAGGCCTTCTTTTCAGTGTGTTGAACTCTTCTTTCCCTCCTCTGCCTTCGGATACAGGTGCCTCTGTCTGCAATACTCCATTCCAGTGCCCCACTCTTTGACCTATTTTTCTTTGATTGTCATTTCCCATCTCATCTAAAGGGTAACTTCCACAAGGAAGCCTTTTTGATGCCCCATTCTAGATCTTGTTCCTTTATTGTAAACTCTCAAGAGCTTACCTCTTTCCCTTCATAGCTCTTAAAGTTACACATCTGTTAGCATGATGGATTATTTAATATCTCTCCCCATGACTGTATAAGCTCCATGATAGAAGGGGTAGTGTCTGTTTTGCTTGACTTTTTACTGCTAGCTCCTTGTCATTGACAATAAAGGCATCTGTACTTGTTAAATAAAGGAGTTCCTATGCTGTGAGCTTCCTTCATTCTCTCGAGTAGAGGATATGCACAAAGACTTAGATTCCTGTAAGAGATACTTTTTTTCCATTGAAGATGTTTCTGTTACTTTAATGTCCATATATATATGTATATATGTATATATATACATATATATGTATATATATGTATACACACACACACCCACACATATATATTATTGGTGTATGTACATATACCCCCTTCAGTGTATGTACACGTACCCCAATGGACACACACATACCTTCCTTGGTAGTGAAAATTTCACCTAAAAGATTGTACTTTTATTGCACAAACCCATGTTCTTCTATGTCTACTTATGTTTTTGCAACATTCCTTTCCTGGTGTTAAATATTTTAAGCCCATTGGAGTTCCGTATGTCTTGGATAATGTAGTCCTAACAGCTGAGGGCGCATGGGGTCCAGCTGAGAACCACCATGATGTCACAATTATGTCTGGATGTGGATGTAACTATGTAGATAATAGAGAATCTAGATCTAGATTTGCAAAGTCTGAAAAAAAAAATTGGTGTCTTACGATAGCTATAGAGTTCTGAGTAGAAATGTTCTCAATTGCATTGGTTTGGTTCATACATAAGCTAAAATAAAGCTATACTCCGTATCAATGAATTGAGAACATAGGTTTTAAATGCATTTTGCCTGTTTCTAATCCTATCCTAGTTGCCATTTGATGAGTGTTACCTGAGCAAGTTACCTAATGGCCATTGCCTTGGTTTCTTTACCTGTAAAAAGAGGAACTCTACCTCTGGGTTCTTGTGAGCATTAACACATTGATACACACAAAACACTTAGATTTATACTGTATATACCGTAAGTTCCCAATAAAGTACATTTATTATAATATTCTGAAAATGATAATACTGTTACTCAGAACCTAACAAAAATCCTAGAATAAAAGTCTCTCTTTCCCATCATGAATAAAAGAAGACTTTTATGTCCTCCCTATCTCTCAACTTTACTCTCATTTATCATTCCTTTTTACTTGGAGACATGGGGTATGCATTTCACTGAAAACAGTGTTCCCTAGCCAAATGCTACCTGTGATCTTCAGTAATTAGACTCATGGCTACTAGAGGCAACTAAATTAAAAATAAATAAAGAATCATACCAAAACAAACATACTAAAATAAATGTTTTGGGTTCTCCTTGGTCCTGCTGTCAGGAACCCTGCTGCTGGCATATAGAAAGAATCTTTACATTAGGAGGAAATGGAAGCACTGACATTTCCAGCTCTTTCAGGAGAGCCTTTCTAAGTTCGCTAGTTCGCTGGTGTCGGAATCTTGTGCCGCCAGTGCCTCAAGAGAAGCCTTATTTATCAAGGCGAGTGTCGCTTCAACTGTTCCAAGTTTCCAGGTGGCTTCAGATGAGTCCCTTGCGGCCCCCCTTTCACAATGGCTTTGTAACGGTTTACATACTAGGGGTTAATCACACATTGTGCAGTGGATGGAGCAATTGGTTATTAATATTTTTGAGGCACTTCCTCCCGTGAAAGGTCTGTTGTGGTTTCCACTAACCCACCCAGATGTTCAGTGTTTTTGGTTTGTTTGTTTTTTCCAATTAGCTCTTTCCGATGAAGTTTCAGGGAAAGCTTCCCAAACTGCTCCTCGGTGACGTTTTTCTTTCTCAAGACTTAGCAATGATCTACAAGTTTTAGAAATTACTGTAATTTCACTGACCAGTTTACTTCATATGAATAAATCAGTATGTTGAGAACAAAGAATATGTTTATTTCTACCTCTTGCTAACCCCTTTCCTCATAACAAACTCCGTCCTGTCCTTGATGCTTGATCTGTGAGTCTATGCCAAGTGCAGAGACACAACACTCTTTATTTTAAAGGATTGTGGGGAGATAGTGTATAGGCAGAAATATAGCTTAATAACCATTTGTCTAAGCTATGAAGTTTTTTCCCATATAAATGAACAAAAGCAACAAATATTAATTATAATCTGACTGCATTTTTTAACTAAGCATGATACCTAGATTTTGAAAAATGAGAAAAACAAAAACAGAAATGATCCTGCTTTCTTTTCCTATTGCCCAATCCTAACCACATCATGTAATGGTGACTGCTTCATGGGGTGGCCTGGGAGCCTATATTCCTTTTATAAATCGCATCCCCCCCAGTTACCCCAAATGGTATGCAATTTAAATAAAAGCAGTGTGCTTTCTATGCAAATGAAAATTAATGACAGGTCCGCTAGCACCCTTTCCAGTGGATTCATGCCCTAAGGCCCAAATAGGGAATTTCTGTAGTCACCATAGTTCTATGTGCATATACCACATTACGTTGGAGTATCATAGTGAATGTGTTACTTAGGCCACCTGATACTCATCTACTTTCCTCCTAATATCTGTGTTCACAATTTTCCTCCAGGCTACTGTCCTTCTACATCTAAACCCCTGAAGTTAGGTAGAGTTGTTTCCACTTGTGATATCGGGAATGATTTGTGATTCACTTTTTCCAGATAGTGCTCTGGATGCCCCTGGCTATGTCTTGTTGAATGGTTTAGCAATAGACATATGAGCCCTTTGATGGGACTATTAGAAACACACACACACACACACACACACACACACACACACACACACACACACACTTTTCTCTGGCTTTGAACCTGAGAAGATGAGGCTTTGGTGAGTTGTCAGCCATCTTACCACTTCATAGAATGGTAGAGACCTGAAGATGGACAGAAATTCCATCTTGCTGATATTGAGTCCCTAAATAAAACATTGCCTAAAATTCTAGGTGCCAGGCCTGCCTGCCTCCCTTCCTCCCTTCCCCCCCTTGCTCCCTTGCTCCTTCTAATGGACTTAACTCTGAGCTGAGTTGGATTTTGTGTGTGTGTGCTTAGTTTTGTGCTGAATTGACTCTTCTCTGTCTTTGAGTTACAAGAGCTTTAATGTCAGAAAGGGAGAGAAAAGGGTGGGGAGGAGAAAACAGAGATAAAATATATAGGATTCTAGAGCATGTTTTCCTTAGGAGTAGAACAAAATTAAGATCTAGGAAAATATTTGGAACATCATTCAATGTCATTCAATGAATTGTTGGAATTGTTCAGTTCAATATAGTACTTTCTGAGTAGGAAGTAATTTTGTAAGCACCAAGCACATGAGTTATAGGTCAGGCAAAAGATGTGGGTTTAGTATAGATGTGGGTCATCCTTAGGATAATGCAGAACCGTGGCACAGAGGTTAATTTTTAAATTTGGAGAAGGAAAAGATTTGCCAATATTTCAGGTAACCCTGCAAGACCACTCACGATATCTTAATTAAAATGGACTTTGGAAATCTTTCTTTGTGTGTGTGTGTGTGTGTGTGTGTGTGTGTGTGTGTGATTAAAAAGCTTTCAGGGGCGCTTGGGTGGCGCAGTCGGTTAAGCGTCCGACTTCAGCCAGGTCACGATCTCGCGGTCTGTGAGTTCGAGCCCCGCGTCAGGCTCTGGGCTGATGGCTGGGAGCCTGGAGCCTGTTTCTGATTCTGTGTCTCCCTCTCTCTCTGCCTCTCCCCAGTTCATGCTCTGTCTCTCTCTGTCCCAAAAATAAATAAAAAACGTTGAAAAAATTTAAAAAAAAAAAGCTTTCAAAGACTTGAGTTTAAATTTGATTAGAAACTTGAGCATCTTTAACAATGTCTAGGATAGTATTCTATATGTGGAAAATGTTGTTTGATAGTTTGGATAGCTGTAGAAGTCTTATTTCTAGATATATTTAGGAAAGAATTTAAAATTGCATTTTAACTTTAGCAGTCAGAGGTCTACAAGTTGTGCTTTTTATTGCTTTTCATATTTTGAAGTTGGGCTAGTAAAGTGAAGCTTGCTTTCGACAACTACTGTGTAATATCAGCCTAACTATCATAGTGAATGTTGATTCCTGAGATTTAATAACGTTATTGGTATCTAAAATATATTCCTTAAATTACCACAGCTTGACCTCTGTAGCATGCTACTCGAAGCATAAAAAGTATGTTCCATGGGTCACCTAGGCAGCTCAATCTGTTAGGTGTCCAACTCTTTATCTCGGCTGAGGTCATAATCTCATGGTTCATGAGATTGAGCCCCAAGTCAGGTTCTGTACTGACAGGGCAGAGCCTGCTTGGAATTCGCTCTCTCTCCCTCTCTCTGCCCCTTCCCTGCTTGTGTTTGTGGGTTTTTTTCCCTCTCTCAAGATAAATAGTTTTTTTTAAAGTATGTTCTACTTTAAAATTTGACAAACTTTAAAATCCTACTGTCACATTAACAAACATGGGATATAGTGGGAAATCTCGTGAGACTTCAGGTCAGTGGTTTGCTCTACCTCGTCTCCCAAAGCTGAGTATAATGGGTGCTCTTGGACAACTTGAATGTTAAAATGTCATTTGGGTTTGAATTCAACTGCATGAACACTTCTGAACAAGTTTATATGCTTTTGTAGTATTATTAAAACTCTCAGGCAAAGAAATTTAGATATTTTCAAGTACAAGAACAATATCAGGGATGAAAAAAATCAGCAGTATAAACTGTTAATTCTCTAAGTACTGTAGTAGTGTTAACATGTGACAGCATTTGTTTTTTTTTTTAATGTCATAAATCAATAGGCACGTTCATTTTTAGTAGTTTAATACTTACCATGTTTTTTTCATGGCTTATTGATATGCACTAACTTTCTTATAGCTATACGAATATCTTTTCATTTAATCTAAAAGAAATGGACCAACAGCCATTCCAAGTGAACATTGATCTATTTCCAACCTAATTTGTAAATGTAAGTTGGTGTGCTATCCTGCTCACTGTCTGCCTATTGGCTGTATAAAATCAGGCACTATGTGTGTTTGAGTCACCAACTTATTCTCAGGATCCAACTGGATTCTCAATAAATGTTGAATAAATGAATAATGATTCAACTAACGTAAATAGACTTTGGAAGAGGATTTAGGAAGGGAGGATTTGAATGTAACAACAGGTAAGCAGATGAATGCCAAAACCGTTTTTTTTTCTACTAGCAAGAGTCATTATTAAGAAATTAGAGTTATTAAGGGAAAAACACGGTAGTAAATAGAAACCTCGGAACACAGTGAAAGGAATAGGTTAAGGTCCGAAAGAGTGATGGTGTATCTAGTCCCTTAGTTGGGAACTGAGTGAAACTCAAAAAGTGATGGATGGGAATTCAGAAATTAACAAGGGTCAGTGGTAGCCAGAATGAAATTGAAATGAGTGGTAACATGGGAAAAAGTGGTGAAATACAATGACTGTTTTGAGTCTGTGAATCAAACTGTGGAAAGTAGTTGGTGAAAGAAACTGAGAGGGAGAATTATTTTTAGATTTTAGAAGAGGATAGTTGGAAATACACTAGAAAGTCATAAAAACAAGACATAGACCTAAGCTTTTATGAGACTAAAGTACCCCAAAGTTAAGCAGGGTTCCAGAGAAATACCTTCATTACCACTAATGATCTGTATTACTGCATATGCTGCTTGGGATAGAGGCAACTAATGCCAGTCCTACACAGTGCTGATCTGATTAGTTGAGAAATTTCTATAGTAGGCAGAGGTAACTGAGTTTTCATGACTCTTTTTCCCATTTCCTATTTCCACATAGGGCAATCATACTCTATATTTTAGAGTCCTGAAATGGTGTGGTAGTGCTTCAAAGTGAGTGTGAGCTTCTTCACCTTTATTACCACCTTTATATTCTTTGCTGTCAGGATCAGAAAGATGGTCAGCATCTAGGACCTTCATCACGCTGAGTCACCTATAAAAATGACTTCTCACAACTATTGTATCTGGAAAAGCTATTTATGTTTGATGACTTCTGGCCATTAGGACTTATACTTAACTGTGCAAGATATACTTTGGAACTTTATCCCCAGATGCTCGTCCTCTTTTTAATTCTCAAAGTAGGGTGGTGAAATTTAGAACCTTCATTCCAGACATTACTTGTGACTTTTTATTGGTGAGTAGGATTGTTGTACACCAACAGAGAGAGAGAGGGGGGTCAACTGAAAGTTAACCTCCTGGAAGAAATCTGTTGAGAATCCTATAGCATTTGAAACACTGTTGTCAAATGTTGTAAAATATTGTGTAAATTTCTAACTCTTAGTCACATTATAAAAGATCAAGGGTCAGGCTACATGTATTACACTTGTAAAGAAACATTACTACATAGGATGAGATAATCAGAAGTGGTCCACCATACTTTCATTTCTAGGTTCTTTTCTGGATTTTTCCAGGACCTTTTGGGAATAATGAAAGGTGGAAGTTGCTGAATATAGCAAAAGTAGATTGGTGTTCTAAAATAATAAATAATAGAAAACCAAATAAGAGCTGTTGTCTCAATGTAGCTATTCATAGCATGAAGGGTTAGATGCTTTGAGGAAAGGAAGTGATAGATCCTGTGGGTATCACAATACTGTTTTTGGAAGAACAGTCATGTTGAGTAAATAAAGAAAGTAACATATCTTCAATTCCAATAACTGGTCTAGTGCTTTTGTTGTCGATAGAAGATAGTTATACTGATTGAACAAGAAGAACGGTGATTTACTATCAAGTTTTGATTCTCACTTTTATTTAATGACTCATTTTAAGGTCTTGAGAGAACCCCTGAGCTGCTCCGCTTCAGTGTTCACTTTTGGAAACCTTCCATAATATTTAACGTGGAACTTGAAATTCAACTAATGATAATAGTTCCATAGTTGATGAGATGATTGGAATGCTCTATGGCAGTTGAATTCAGTTATTCTTTTAACTATTTTTAAGTTATTTCAAAGATAGAGGGTAAATTATTCGAACTATTTTACTCAAACCATTATTCAAACTATTCTATTTTGAATCTTGTTTTACAAAGTCATCTTAACCTTACTCACAGAAATTCCTCAAACACAACCCTTATTTCCTTATATTAGTAACTATGGAACATGGCAAGTGTACCAAAATGGCAGGATGTGGTGCGTGACTGAATAATATCTAGTGGCTTGGATTTTCCTCTCTCTGTACTTTTTTTTTTTTAATGTCACCTTTTAACCATAAGGAATTTGGACTAAAAACAAAACATGGTAGGTTTTCTCAGAGGTACATGTGTAATGACCTATTGTTAACTTTTGAGCTTTTGCTTGGAGAAATTATTAGTACTATTAATATTTTAGCTTAAAATACTCATTTCTAAGTAGCAAAAGGGTATTAACTGGACTTATTTAATATAATAATAAGCAAAGAGGAAATACTTTAAGAGATTGCATATGTGTGTTTATTTCAATTTGCATAATAACACCTCCCCCTATTTGAAAATAAGTCTTTTAACAAATGTTCCCAGGCTTGATAAAATTATTATGTAAATTTCACATGTATACAGACACTAAGGAAGAAGGAATCCTCACTGTCTCATTTGGAGTCAGAATTTCAGAAGTCCTAGACAATTGGAGATATTCAGTTCCCATGACATATAGTTATGTTTTTTCCTCAAGGTTTATTGAGATATAATAGGCATAAAGCATTGTGTTAAGTTTCAGGTGCACCGTGTGTTGATTCAATACACTTGTATGTTGCAAAATGATGGCCATCATAGTGTTAGCTAACACCTCCATCACATCACATGGTTACTATTTCTTTTACAGTTATCTGTTAATGTCCAGCAATTGGTGTGGATTTGTCTTGAAGTAGAAGTAGATAAAAGGTGATAAGTAACTAGGCGAATAATCACGTTGCCCCAGAGAAAGGGAAGGATTTAAGAGCTAGAGAGAAGGAGGTATATGATTTTCAAAGTGTGGCATTAGGGCTAATCCAATGGATGAATTGTCTTTTTCTTGAATCATTATTGTATTCCAAATAAATAATACTGTAATTACTTTTTTCATAAATGATTACTTAATTGCTTTGCTTCCTGAATTAGCTATATTTACTTAATCAGAGAAGAAAGCAATTAGAATAACTTATTTGCCAAATTTGCCTAAATCTTCTAAGGCAATTCTGTTTTTAATGAAATATCTACCACTGTAGAAATCAGTGTAAAAGCAACTGTCTTTAATCTACATAGGAAGTTCTCACTTTATTACAACTAAAAAAGGGGATTGTCATTTTTCTCTCCAAACCTATTTTGGTTTTACTGTGAATGGAGGTTTTTTTATTTTATTTTATTTTTTATTTTTAAAATTTACATCCAAATTAGTTAGCATATAGTGCAACAATGATTTCAGGAGTAGATTCCTTAATGCCCCTTATCCATTGAGCCCATCCCTCTTCTCACACCCCCTCCAGTAACCCTCAGTTTGTTCTCCATATTTATGAGTCTCTTCTGTTTTGTCCCCCTCCCTGTTTTTATATTATCTTTGTTTAAGGAAAACAAAAATGATATAAAAACAGTGAATGGAGTTTTTATGAACAACTTGATTTTTTGAAAGTCAGGAGCTATGCTTGATTTTAAAAAAATCATGTAGGTATTTCTGATGACATGTTTACTACACTAAATAGTATGTGGGAGAACTGTTTTTAAAATAAGTATTTGGAAATGAAGAAATTGATTACAACTATATGCATGTTCTATAGCCTTTTAAAAATACCACTATCATGTTTTTAATTGAATGACTCATCAGTAGTACAGCAGATGCTACAGGGTCTCATTGGATTTTCCAAACTCTTTGCACCATTGAGTTTATATTATACTGGAACAACCACATTGCCTGTTTGAGAAACATGTCCACCGGATGTTCGATTTGACACAGTAATTTCAAAGAGAAGTTTTGCTCCTGCTTGTACACCTGGTATTCTCTGAATTTGTAAGTTCATGACAAGCAATAGTATGGGATGTTAGAGAAAAAAAACTGGCACATAAAAAGAATATTGAACCTGTAATATATAATGAAGCAAAATAGAAGCACATGAAAATTAATATTCTTAATATTTGACCAAAACCTATTGTAGGTTATTTTTATTTCTTTCCAAAAGTGCCTCGGATTTCTTTAGTGAGACATGCGAAGACACTTTTAAAATTCTATCTATAAATAGCATTTTTCTCATAAACTGACCTAGTGATATTAAATTGGTACAAAGCTCAAAATCAGTATTTAACATTTAATGGAACGAACAAACTAATTCTGCAATTTAACTCAACATTTGCAGTAAGACGACTTGTACCCTAATGGCTTGTAATTAATTTTTCTGAAAATCATATTTATGATAGTCTGCAGATTCGGGGCTTTATCTAATACATAATGTTCATTTTGAGCCTTTAATTGCATTTAAATTAAAATTGGCTTAGCAGGAAGATGAATTGTGGGAATGCATCAAACCACCCAGCATGTCCTGAAGATGTGAGCCTGAAAATGCAATTTGGTGGAGATGTGCAGAATCATTTGGAGTTCATTAATTTTTATTGCACAGGTAGTTTTACTAAAGTAGGTTATTTTCTTTGAAATTTATATTTATGTTTATGTCAATAGCTGAATATTGTATTAGCCCTTACATCTATTAGAGTTTATTAACCTGGCCTAATAGAGGTTGTTCATATTGAGAAGAGAGATAATTTGTGTCTGCCCCTCATACTGATTTGGTGAGCCTCATACTGTAAGAATGAATGATTTTTTTTTTTTTTGAGGTGGGGAGAAGGAAGGGAGTCTCGGTGAAGGAAGTCAAACAAGTGGCTGTTCAGGCTTCAGAGTAAGGGCTCTGGAAGAATCTGGTGAGGGCTCATCTGAGAAGACATTCTTATTACTGACCTTCTCGGGTCTTCCAGGCTGAATCATCTTTTTCTCTCTGCATGACTTGAGGTTCTGACCTGGCCACTGCAATGAAGGGTTATTGATGTGCAACTCTGTTTGGTGGTTTAATGCGCCTGAGCTTTGGCCAGCCAGCTTGTAAGTGATTCCTGAACTTGCAGATGCTGCCGAGGTGATTCAATTTAATTATAATGTCACTTTACAATTATAAGGGAAAAGAGGTTTCACGTTGTCTAATGAATACAAATTGTCTGCAATTTGAAAATACAAAGAAATAAAAATTAACATTTGTCCTCTTTGCCAGAGAATTTACATTTGTGCAACTGGTCCTAATAAGTAAAATAATTCCATTACCTAAATTCATTAAACACATGTGCTTTTTATTTTGGAGATAGTATATCATTCTTATTAATAAAATGATATTGTTAGCATTTGCCATTCTGGACTCATTTTTCCCCCTTTGCAGACAGTGTAATTAGGGATGGAAAAAGCTTCAGGATGAGCAAATGCCTGCTATAGAAATGAATTATATAAATTGTGGTAATGATTTTCCCTAAAACTCTTTCTGCCAACTGTAACATTTTTCACCTCACCATGGTTTTTTTTTAGTGTGTGTGTGTGTGTGTGTGTGTGTGTGTGTGCACGCATGTGTGTGTACACATCTGTGTACTCTCTTACCTCACAAAAATGCAGAAATAGTCTCCCATTCTGACAATCTGCTGCAAGTTCCTAGTTTGTGGTCAGAGATGATAGAAGCCCATATTCATTTACCACTCGCCAATCAGAACTTGACAGAGGTATTGCTTATTTTCTCATTTCATCACTGAAGCATGCTGTTGTAGTTTAGTCCCTAATTACTCTCAGACTGAGACGATCCAAATATCCCCATGGTGGTAATATTTTCCTGCCTGGGTGAGTCATTACGTTGTTTGGCAGACTGAAACACCAGCCTTCCGTTGTTGGAACACTACCCCTCGTGTAGCACCACGTCCTCCCCTCAGTGCTGTCTGCTCCTCGACTTTGGTCCTGCTGCGACATTTCAAGCCATCCTGTACGCAATCACATTTGCCTGCCTTCTCTCTGACTGATTGGACTGCTGCCAGTTCCCTTTTCAGGGCCAAGGACAGGAGAATGGGGGGTATCTGAATAGAACTGCTTAATGATCTAATGGACCAGTGCCTCTCTCCCACTGAGAGAGAGGGCTTATTTGTTTGCTGGTTACAGGAAAGGTCAGGGAAATCCTTTTCAACAAAGGCTATGACAGTGAGAATGTGCAATACCATACATTACTGGTGTTTGAATAACTTAATACCTTGGGTGCGCCCCACCCCCAACAACAACACCAGACACTTTTGGGTCTTTATTTCATTTTCACTATCCTCCAGATGGCAGAAAATGGAAGTGATGAAGCTTGGGTTCACACAATAGTTTATACCAAATGCCAAATATCAGGAAGCTTCACAGGTATTCAGTTCTGAAGAGCGTGATGAAGTTTGGAAATCTGCTAAACAGAGCCAGCCTTTCCTATAGGAGCTGTTGTATAATTATTTTAAATTATGTATATCGAAACCTGCAGGGATACACAACATCTTATTTAGTGGAACTTGAACATTTGTTATTTTGGGTTTAGAGGGATGCTTCTGAAATACTTTTCCCAGCTGATCTTTTCCTCTGTTGGCACTTCCTCAAAATAACCACAAATAAGTATTTACTACAACATACGGGGGAGCTTAGATGAAAGCTTTTTAAAAAGAGTTTAGATAAAGAAATAGATGCATTAAATAGATGCATTAAAAAGACATATTGAAATACTTGAGTTATATTATGAAGGATAACATTCTAAGAAACAATGCTCACCTAAGTACAGCTGGCATTTTTCTTCATGCCCTTGGTAAGCACTGTTAACTGTAAAGTTTTTTAGATGGATTGTTGAAAATTATAAAAAAAAAAACATACTGAAAGGAAAAAGAAAAGCAAACCCAAACTTCGATGAGCCAGCTATCACCCTAGGGAGACATTTGGTGAGAAATTAACTGACTCGAGATTTAGATGAAGCCACGGAGAGGCCAATAGCTACCGAAGCCTACTTCTATTGAGATGTTTATTTAAACAAAGAAATCATCAAACAATAGTTTGAAGGAAGTTTTTTTTTCTTTTTCTTTTTTATATTTTCTGGAAAAGGAACAGAGAGGCAGGAGAGGTTTGTCCCTCCATGTCACGGTTCACCTGCCCTGGAGGTGGAGGGTGGGGAGTCCCGCAGTCTGCTCACTCAACTGTATTTGACTAGGGCCGTCAGCCCCTCAGCTTTCACAAGCATTGAATATGTCAAAAAAATCTTTCAGAGAAAGTGTAAATTTTAACTGGGCTGCTTCTGGTTCATATTTAATGCTGTTTAAAAAGCTGCAAGATGTGGATGTCCAGGAAACTCTCGCATGTGCGCCGTGAAGTTCCGCCGAGGGGTGGTAGGTGTGTGGTTCCAAGCAATTAGGAGAAGAGATGGTTGATAGAGGTAATTTCTAAATACCTGACAAGGTTGGAGTATTTTATCAAGCAGCCTGAAGTTAACCCTTTTCTTCAAGTAGGCAGGCTGTACCTAGATGTTTCTACTGCGTGTTCCCCTCGAAAGGAGCTTCTCTTCTGGCGAGTGTAACTCCTCATTCCCTTTAGAAGATTCCATATTTATTGCTTAATTTTTTCAAATGGACTGCAAAATGCTTTATAAGAACAAATTATTACTGTGATTAACATGGTGATAATTATTTTCTACGAGTCTGCCTTCCTCTGGCATGTTAAAAGCCTACTGCTCAGCTAGCTATGGAGCTGGCGTATTTCCCTTGTGCGAAGTCCTTGCCCTGCAGAGGGAGGATGTCTCTAGCACCCACATCCCCAGCTGGAATGCGATGGACAGGTGGCACATGGAGAGTCATTGCGTTCAAGTTCATTGGTATGATCCAGTTTGGCTTTGGTTTCACTACTGTAAGAAATAAGAAAGAGATGTAGCTGTAAAATGTATGAAAATGGGTCCTTTGGGTGCTTGGACTTCGTGTTTTTCTCAAGCTAACGTGTAGAGAATAAAAGGGGCAGTATCCGTGTGTGTACATCTCACCCCTAATCGGAGTTTAGAGATATTCACCGACTTTTTTTTAGAAAGGTAGCCTGTGGGCGTCCGAAAGAGTGGCCCAGTTCTCTCTTTCTCAGCTAGCAGCCTCAAACTGTATAATGCATAGCATCTTAAAAAATGTGGCTTGAAGGAGAGCTGTTTATCCTTGGCACCGAACTTCCCTGCATAATGTATTTCCAGAAAATTACTGGGGGATTTCCTGTGAAGGAAGAGGGGATGGGAGTGGAGAATTGATAAAAATGAGTAAAGAGGAAGACAGACCCTCACACATTGAAGAACAGATTCTGTAGTCGTGGGAGCTGGCAGAAATGTTCAGTGCTTTTCACAGTCAACATTCAAACAGATTATCAGATGGCATATTTCACCCTGTTGTTACTTTAAATGAAGTGACCATGAAATCAACAAATCTGCTGTCAGGTGCCTGTCACTAAGATGGTTCTTCCTGTCACACAATGCCTCACATAGCAGGTAATGTGTTTTTAAGAATCAGTCCTGTGTCACCTCATCAAGTCCTTGTTAAAAAGATGAAATAAGACGGATGGTGTTGTCTACCATGGAGTTGACTGAAATTCGGTAGAATGAAATGTACAGTCTACAAAGAAATGCTTCAAAGAGAGTCACCAGGGTATAGACAAGAATAGCTATCTCTTACTACTTTCTTACGGGCCTTTGCTTGTGTTCTTAGGATTGCTATGTCCTTTGCGTTTTTCATTGAATTCCAGTCTGCAAGTCCGTTAGATCACATTTTGAACTCCGTGATGAGGGCTCGGTAATTTAGGTTTGCACCATCTAGCATGTGATTTTGCAGAACGCTAACACAAAACTGACTCAGGATCCCTGAGATGCAATTGCTGTCTTTCCTACAAGAGGCAGATAAATTCATTGAGCTGTAAGGGATGTCTCGGAATATTTTTGAGTTCTCTTAATGCATTTGAGTGTATTCTTCGGAATTTTGTCATTGTCCTGTTTTAGCTACTCTTTGGCAAGGGGCTCTTAGTATTTTGAAATAATAATAGAAAAAAGAAAAACCAGAAATACAAATATCAATCATGTACATACTGAGAGTCATAGGGATAGTGCAATAAACCTGCATGTCTGAGTTTGTATATTGATTATGGTTTTTGTTTACTCATAAACTGAATTTACAAAAGAATGCGTTTTGTGTATAAGTGTGATCTGGTATATTATTGGTCATAAACATGCTTTCTCTTTGTAAGGCACCAGTGCTAGGTATACATCAGGTACAGCCTTGAATCTATATTGCCAAGTTCAAATTGGAATCATAGATGCCATGAAGCAGTAGGTCTTTTTAATATTACCAAGTTTGTACCATCTGATTCAGTTCATACAGCTGATAGATAATTCAGCACCAAATCTTATTATAGCATCAAAGTCACAATACTGGAATGTGGATTGAAATACAAGGACCTGTTTATTCATGCATGTGTGCATCCATCCCATCCATCTAACTCTCATGGTGTAATTATTATGGAGCCATATCAGATTTGAACATTAAAAAGAATGAAAATCAATATCTGCTTTCTAGGAATTGAGCCTGGTGGTAAGAGACACACAAATGATTATTAATACACATGGGTAAGTGCTAAGGGTATAACTTAGTCTGAGAGAGTCAGGAAAGACTTCACAAACAAGGTAACATCTGAGATGGACCCGGAAGGATGAATAGGAGTTCATCTGGGAGACAGTGAAAGAAGGGTATATACATCCCAAAGCATCAAGGGGTAAAAGGGCATGATGTGTCTTAGGGAAGACTGAATAATTTGGTTGGGCTATAACACAAAGAAGATTATGTTCCAGAGGCTTCATTTTGAATGGTGTAGAGGGGAGGACTGCCTTAGAGCACCACACAATACATTCGGTACGTCGAGATACAGCAGTCAGAACTGTGGGCGCATTTTAACGTGGGTAACGTTATGGACGAATATTGAGCTATTATTAGCAAATCAGCCAAAGGCCTTTTCAGAAAAGAACAGTTTTAAGAAAATTGCTGTCGTTGTTAGTCATTATTAATATTGGCACTTTGTATTTTTATTTTCCGTTTGTGTTTTGTGTGTGTAGCATTGGCCCTTTTCTTATTTACCTCTAGATGTCCATAGATGGATTTCTAGACGTTCTTCCCCAGGTTGCATTTGTAATGAGACTTACAGTTTTCTTCACACTTCCTTACAGCTTTGCTGATAAAAATCCCAATTGTATGTGTGTGTGTATATGTGTGTGAAATATTCAGCTAGATAATGACACCTGTGGGCTTAGAAAAACCAAGAGGTGTTTTGTTCTTTTCGAAATTGCTGTATTCCAATTACTATTTGGATTAAAAAATTGCACCGTTGAGTTGGCATTTTTACTGCTTAAAGTTACTGACCATAGAAATACCATTTATACTTTTACATTACCTGATCATATCTGTAGCATTATTTTTGATCAGTATTACACATTATGGAACAGGTTAACAAGCACATTTTCCTTAGCCTGTACTTAGGCCTTCTTCCTGTCCGTGAAGTGAAAGTCCGTACTCGAATGTATGTGGGATAACTAGTATGTTTACTAGATGCCGTGAGGACAAGTAAACCAAAATCAAATGGAAAACAAAAACCTTAGATACACATATCCACACACACACCACTTTGGGGGGATAGGAGAATCCGTTCATAATTTCATTAACTCCTAGACATTTGAGTTTATTATTTCCTGTTATTGGTCATTATATATAGGATTGTGGTGGTTGGTCCTTTAATTACAGCATCCATTTAGAACATTTTAGATCTTAATGTGTTTATTGGGGATTGTGGAACTTGCTTTCCTGTCCTGAAATGAGCTCATGAAAATGCATGAATGCTCTTGTCATTCGAGATGGCAGGGGGTGTTTTTGGCAGTACAATAAGTTTTTCCCTATAAAGAATAGCTAGGATGTAGCAGTGAAGTGTCGGAATGCATGGAGATCAGATTAAATGTATTTGAATTAGTATCTCTATGGGTTTTATATCTCAAAGTCAAAATAGTCATTCTCATCAGATAAAAATATTCTTGACTGGAGAAACTCTGATCCAGAAACAATCTATCATTTGAATCCCCTGATTGTAATATGAATGGATATTCAAGTTCTAACACACTGAGAGTTAATGCTGTATCCCAGTGGTTTATTGAATCACAGTGCCATCTAAAGCGATCCTCTAAGAGCAAAACCAGTCAGAATAAGTATTTAGATACCATCTACCAGCGCGCCTCGCTGTAGCACAATTCCCAGTGGTGGAATTTGTAAATGAAATGTCTGTCCCGCTGCTCATCCAGCCAGTGTTAGTTACTGAAGTACAGAAGTCCTTGCTGTAAGGTGCTCTCATCTTTAAGGTCTGGTGAATATAAAATGGCAACAGCGTTATAACAAAAAGTTAGTGTACGTGTGTGCCATCAGTTGCTGTGACAATCAGTGGGTAGTTACAACTGAGGGGCCAATTGTAATTCCTTGGTGTGATCCCTGTCTTTACTTACTTTATCAGCACTTGCCACTTGAATCACTCCACCGTGTTATACTTTGGTGATGATTCCTTAAATACTAAATGGTTACTAAAGTCATCATGCCAGAGAATCTTGCCCTCTTTTCATTTTGGACAACAGGAGCCTCTATAATTGTGATGTGATACTTGAGTGTTCCTTTTGGTCATATTTGAAAAAAATTTCTTTAGCATTGTTTCTCTTTTACCTCTCAAACATTACCCACAATTTGTTGAACTCTATTCAAAGTCTACAGAGGCAGTGTTTCCAATATAGATAGCCTGGAGTACTGCATTTTTCTTGTTGTTGATTTATGTTATTTGACTGTTGCCTGTTTTTTTTTATTCCCCTTGGGTTTCACAGTATTACATATGGCATTATTTGACTGAACCTAGAAGGCCACTTTATAAATAAGTGTCTGACTATAGATTCCTAGGTGATGATAGGTAAAATCTTAGGTAAATTTAAATAGTGTGCCCAAACATGGAATGTAAACTCAGTGAAAATCAGATAAACACTATATCCATACTGGTATAAACACTTGTTTTAAATAACAGGTTTCCAAAATTTGTTAGTTGTTACTGTTATTTGACATAGTGGAAATGATAAGCGTGGTTGTTTTCTTGTTCTTTTTTTTTTAATGTTTATTTTAGAGAGAGAGCAAGCAAGCCGGGGAGGGGCAGAGAGAGAGGGAGACAGAATCTGAAGCAGGCTCCGTGCTGTCAGCACAGAGCCCGACACAGGGCTTGAATTCATGAATCGTGAGATCATGACCTGAGCTGAAGTCAGAAGCTTAACCAACGGAGCCACCCAGGTGCTCCAAGAACAGGGTTTTTTTAATCACACAGAACAGAAGTAAAATATTAGCTCCCATTCTTAGTCAATGTGTGATCTTGAGCAACTTACGTGAACTCTTGGACCTTTAATTGTCTCCTCTGTGAAATAAGTCAGAGATAAGATATATGAAGTACTTGACACATAATAAGAATCTGTATGTTGTAGTGGTAGTGACTACTATTTAAAATTAGTCTTTCCCACTGGCTTCTGAATGCATGTGCAAAACATACTCTGGGTGATAGAATATCATCTACATATAGAAAATTATCTCTATGCATAATGAATAGTTAAGTGTCCAGCAGGATGCAAGACAAAGCATATTGAGTGGATTTCAGTAATACTTAGACTTCCAGTGCTAACGCAGTTTAAATGACCAGGAAACTTTACTGTTTAACCTTTAGCAAAATTTGTCCTGGTTTGCTCACCAACTCAAGAAGAATTTGTGGCAAAAGAAAGCCTTCTTTAAAACAAAAACAAAAACAGAAAATAACATCTAGATGCATTTATTTTAAATTTTTTTTAACGTTTATTTATTTTTGAGACCGAGAGAGACAGAGCATGAACGGGGGAGGGGCAGAGAGAGAGGGAGACACAGAACCGGAAGCAGGCTCCAGGCTCTGAGCCATCAGCCCAGAGCCAGACGTGGGGCTCCAACTCAGGGACCGCGAGATCGTGACCTGAGCTGAAGTCGGACGCTTAACCGACTGAGCCACCCAGGCGTGCCACGATGCATTTATTTTAATCCTATGGCTTCTACTGGTAAATACTTGGCAAAAACAGAGGAAAAATAGAAACCACAACCCATCCCTTCATCAAGTTTATAACCTGCTAGCAAAGAACAAGACTCAGTGAAAGGGCTAAATAACAAATTTACAGTGTGAAATGGCAAGGTAATGTTGCAAAAACACTGTATGTAAATACTAAAGGGATATGGAGAGAAAGATGAAAGTGCACAGTAGGCTAATGTTGGGATGCTTCATGGAAGACATAATTGGACTTATTGGCAGATAGGAAGGGAACAGGAAAACTATAAAATGACATCGATGGATGAATGGATAAGGAAGATGTGGTATACATATACAATGGAGTATTACTCGGCAACCAAAAAGAATGAAGTCTTGCCATTTGCAACTACGTGGATGGAACTGGAGGGTATTATGCTAAGTGAAATTAGTCTGTCAGAGAAAGACAAAAATCTTATGACTTCACTCATATGCGGACTTCAAGAGACAAAACAGATGAACATAAGGGAAAGGAAACAAAAATAAAATAAAAACAGGGAGGGGGACAAAACAGAAGAGTCTCATAAATATGGAGAATAGAGGGTTACTGGAGGAGTTGTGGGAGGGGGGATGGGCTAAATGGATAAGGGGCATGAAGGAATCTACTCCTGAAACCATTGTTGCACTATATGCTAATAAACTTGGATGTAAATTTAAAAAATAAATAAAAATAGAAAAGTCTTGGAGAGGCAGTAAAAAAAAAAGGCATATTGGTGGCTTGTGCCAAGGAGCCAAGAAATAATCACCCACCTGGAATTTATGCGAAATAATAGATCAATTTAAGAAAAATATGAAAATATGCATGAAAAATATTAACAGTTACAATTTTATTTCAGTAGTTGATACGTACTAGTTTTAGGCTTTTGAGCAATAGGTAGATTCTTGGTTGCATTATCTATGTACCAAAGTTGAGGATGGAATCATTATCAAGTGCTGGGAATGTTAATTCGTGACCAGGCGAGAGAGTAATAGTAAAATTAGGCTTGTATGCTTCAGGTGAGGATTTTTGCACGAACAGAATTACGGTCTGGCAGTAGTGGGATGCTCAGCTAATTGTATTACTAAGCAGATAAGCGTGCACACTCTCGTGTGTGTTTGTGTGTGTGTGTGTGCATGTGCATGCATGAACACATGAGCACAGGAGGGTAGTAGCAGAAAGACAAGTAGCTTCTTTTTACGAGGGTTCTAAGAGAAGCAGAATTTTGCAAGGAGTTCTGGGGAGAGCTCTAAGTTAGAGCAAGTAGTAAGATACATATTCTATGAGAAGTTTGAGGATGAAGGGAGCTCACATATGGTAGAATAGTTGCAAGAGGGAGACTGACCAGTGGAAAAAGCCATGGAGGCGGAGTGGGGACAGTAGGAGTGACCAGAGATACTTGCCCTTTGAATCTTGTTGAGAACTCCAGAAGTGAAAGCTGTGCAGGGGACTTAGGAGCCTTGAGGTCCCCACTTATGACCGAGAGTTTTTTGGTGACAGAACTGATAACAGTTGCTGACAATCCGTGGTTTATTCACTTAATCTCAATGTGGATCACCGGTATCTTGGAAAAATTAAAATGGTGACTTCCTTTTGCAGTTTTAAACAACACATTCATGTTGGGATGAGCACTGGGTGGTGATGTATGGAAACCAATTTTGACAATAAATTATATTAAAAAATATAAAGAACACATCCATGTGAGAAATGAGCTTAAATTTTTCTCTAGTCTTTTAAGTAGAATTAGTGATTGCCAGAATCATCTAAATGAAAGGAGCTCACTGAGCATTTCTGTTAATATATGTTACCTTAATTGCAGAATTGTACCTCACGTCTTAACACAGTAATTCAAAGTTTGCATAACAGGTTTGAAATGAATGAAGTCGATAGGTTTTTTTTTTCATGTGTGAGTTTACGTATTTAGTTCTATTCTAAAATATACATCACCCTGCAGGTGGAAAATGTATCGACCAACACAGCAGATAGATTTCTATTTCTGGTGTCACCCGGGTTTGATAGTGCAAGGCAGATCACATGAAGAGCTGGGTGGCTTTGTGGGATCGTGCAGAATCATAAACTCATATGACAACTCTTGAGATAGTACTGTAAAGTCCTGAAGAATTTCCCATTTGGAAATGGGAATCTCTATTACTTTGCACAACCGCATAGCCTCAGTGTTAACTAATAAAATAAATTCAATCCGTTTCACATCAGACAAGCCCTTGTTGCATTGTTTCTCATCTAGGCTGTTAAATGTCATGAAGAGAGACACATCTAATCTTGAACTATCACTAGAAAAAAGTTGCAGGCTCTCTTGTGCATGCTTTAGCAGAAAGAAAGCATGTCATGTATTCTTAGAGCTGGAAGGGGTGTTAGAGGTCAATTGCTTGCTCTCTAATCTAAAGCAGGAGTCCCTTCCTGAGTCCCCACAGGAGTGAGCCAGAAGGGGAGTTATTGACTTAGTCTGAGGAAGAGCCGTCATACTAAGACCTCAGAAGGGGAAGGAACTGAGCTGTGATGTGGTTATTCAAGCAAAGTGTGGGAAATAAGTGGATGAGAAGTTCGATTAGATCACTTCTAAAGTTCCCTCTAAAAATCTACAAAAGCATCCTCCTTCAAGTTTGACTGGATTTCAGCTTCTGTGTAGGAATAAGGGGTTAGGGGAAAGAGAATGCTCATCTTGCTGGAGGATTTAAGCACAACAAGGTTACATTGAAAAAGAAAACATGATCCTGAAGACTCTAGCTTTCCCTTTTAAGAACATCTGAAAATGATGAGTGAAGAGCATAGCAAATGCCTATTTGGTGCTATCATGATAAAACAACACCAGTTTGCCCTGTGGCAGGAATATTTTATCACAGCAGCCTCTGTGTTCTCAGAACATACACCCTCTCTTAGGCCCTGGGCTGCATGCTTTTTCTGTGCTGCTTTCTTACAGTGTTCCCGTCTCTATAAGGGAGACATTCTTATTACCCCATTTTATAGATGGGGGGACCAAGCCTTAACAAGGCTAAGGAGCTTAAGTTCTGTCACCAGTGAATGGAAGGGCTAGAATGCAAATTCTGGGTGCCAGCTAACAGTTACTATAATTTGAACCTTTTACCCATAAAAGAAAAAAAAAGGGGGCACAACAGAATAACCTCATTCTTAGGTCCTGCATATTGAAGTATTCAGGAGTAACATGCCTCAGCATATGATCCAGTAATTTCACTTCTGAGTATATAACCACAAGAATTAAAAGCAGAGTCGCAAAGAGATAGGTATACACCCGTGTTCACAGGAGCATTATTGACAATAGCCAAAGGTGAAAGCAGCCCCAGTATCCATTGACAGGTAAATGGAGAAACAAACTGGTATATACATACAAGGGGATATTATTTAGCCTTGAAAGGAAGGAATCACTGACACATGCTGAGGCTCCATGGGGTTAAGAACCTGCTGACCCTAAGTGTACAGAGTGGAGAAATTCAACTCCAAGTTGGCTTTCCTCTTTCCTCTTTATTTATGCTTCCCATGGAAAATAAAAGAAAAAGAAAATAGGCCTCATCAGTTTCCAAGATCCTTGCTAGTTTACAGCCATACTGATCAGATACTGTATAGTGAATGTATTATAACTTGAAGCCCTGCCTCCTTTTCCTTCTGTACCACTAATACACAGCCTCCATTCTGAGATCCTCGGGAACATCATTCAGTGTTTCATTTCCATGCCTTCACTAAGGCCTGATATGCCCACACCACCCTCATTCTCAGGTGCCGTTCACCTCCCAGGGTCCTGCTGTGTTACCACCTCATGAGACATACCTCTCCCAGGCCTGCCTGCCTTGTATATCTCCAGCACACTTAGTGACACCCTGTAATACAGTTGTTTTCAACTAGATGCAGTTTGGCCCCCAAGAGACATTTAGCAATGTCTGAAGACATTTTGGGCTGTCACAGCTATCTAATAGGTAGAGGCCAGGGACAACGCTAAACATCCTGTGATGCACAGGAACGCCACTACCCCCAGCCCCCTCCCACGCACAACAAAGAATTATACCCAGCCCAAAATGTCAATAGTGCCAGGGTTGAGAAACCCCACACAGAGCATTTGTCACATTGGCTTGTTAGTTGTATACATGTCTGCTTCTCCTGATACATTTGGAGCTTTTTGTGAATGTTTTATTTTTCATTTTTGAATCACCAGTGCATAGCTCATCACGGGCACTCAGTAAATGTTTGCTGACAATGAATCAAAACCCGGATATGACCAATGCCTCATGGGAGGTAGAGCTAGAGTGTGATCAAGTTGAAGGAAAAGAGAGATTGCTTCCAACTTTGACTCATCAATCAGGAGGGACTTTGCAGAGAAGGCAGGGTTGGAGCAGCCATTAAGGGAAAGGTAGAATGTGGAGGGGCAGAAAAGCAGGTTTGGGGAGAAAAAAGGCCACTGTGTGCTTAGGTGAGAGAGCTGAACAGTGTGGCTGGAGCATGGTTATGTGTAAGGGAAGAGTAAGACACACACCTGGGAATTTTGACTTGGAGCAACTGCCTAGAAAGGGTACATTTCAGGAGTCAGTGAAAACCTTAGAAGGTTTTTAACTGGGGGAAGGGTCAGGGTTGTTGTTAGCAAGACTCCTTTGGTAACAGGGCATCCAAGAGACAGATACAGACTAGCTGGGCCATCACTGGAGGTTCAAGTAATGCACATCTCCTCAGAGATGACGCCTTTGGAGGCAGAAAGGAGAGTGTGGGCACAGTTAGGATATGACTCCCTACGTAAGTGGCAAGCTAGGTGAGAACGAAAACTGTGATGTCTACATCTGTGTCACCTAAGGCACTTCACATGGCAAAGGGAGACACATAGAATACATGTTGAATACATGCATGAGGCAGATGTAATCTAGTGAGACTGATTACCATATATAATTGGGGAAACTAATCTCATTTCTTTCTGGAAAACAAAGCATATTCTTTGTTGATTGACTAGCATTTTGTTAATTGGTTGATCAGTGGTGAGATAGATGGTCAGATATATAAACTGCCAGTAAGATAAAGAGACCACAGTTTGGAGGATTGAATCAAGAAGGGCTAGAACGTCCTCTGGCTTCTCCAGTTAGTGTCTCCACGCCCAATGTTTTCCTTGTTCCTGCAAACTGCAGAGAACGTCACCTCTCAGAGTGATGTGAAGCACCACGCTAAGATGAGTTTCTTTAACCTTCGTGTATTTATTTTGTTATCAGGGTTTTGCACACCTCCCCTAGGGTGGAAGAGGTAATTAAATTTTAGTATAAAAGACTTCCTAGTAGACATCAGGCTTCATGGGGGAATAAAAGTAAATAATAGATAGCAAGGAATATCAACCAATGATTAGAGCCCATCCTGCTTAATTAGTTCAAAATAACTTCAAGGCAAGATTGTGGAGATTGGTAGATACTCTAGAGTTGACCAATAGAGTGGGATTCAAAATGGGATGGAATTTATCCTCAAGAGGTGGTGTAGGCTGGGAAAGATGGAAAATAGAGTGTTCTGAGCATTTTGGCTTTTTCCAGTAACTCCTGAGGCAGCCTGGGTAAAGCATACCTTTATACAGATTCTTTGGTCTCATTATGAATAAGAGTAGAACAATGTGGTCTTTACCCTCTCCTTGGGGAAATTTGGGGGTTCATATAATTTACGTCCATAGCCATGATAACACAGCCAAAAGAGAGCATGGGTTTTGAAACCAGACTGCATGGGTTTGACTCTTAGCTCTGTCAGTTCCTAGCTGGGTGACCTTGAACACATGACTCGGCAGTTTTCTGTCTGTTTCTCAACTGTGAAATAGAGATGATTGTCCCAACCTGTATGTGTATGGCAGTGAGCTAATACATGTAAAACTCGTAAAAGACAGCCGAGCGTGAAGTAGGTGCTCAGTAAATGTAAGTCCCTGATGCTAATCCCTATTACTATTGTTATTTTACTGTTTCTTTAGAGCGATATATAAGACATGAGTCAGTATATAGATAACACTATCCAACAACTGGAACGTCCTAAGACACAAGCAAAACCCGGCATGGTTACTATTCTCATGATCCAAAATTATATTGTGTGCCTTGAAAAACCGATAGGATTTAGACAAGCGGAAGGGAGCAGGTGTCCCATAGGTGGCTGACAAACCTATGAGAGTAGAGAATGAGCCAGTTGGGTTTCCTGAGAAAGAAGCCTGGTCTTTGCAGAGACGGGGTTGCTTTACCAAGCTGTGGAAAATACAAGGCTGAGCACAAGGGCTGATGCTCACATAGTGACTCCCCAATATAGTGCCATGGACACAGTAGACACTTGGTAAGAGGTGTATTGATTAAATGACCAAGAATGATGAAAATTACTGGTAGTGATAATATCAAGGTGCCTTTTGATGAACTGCAGTGTCAGTGGGTTTGATGTTCTGAAGTGCTTCTGACTCCCTTCAGCTCCATCGTTACCCTCTGATTAAATGCATCTGCCCAGATTGATGCAGTCATGGTAATGGAACCATAATGGCTGGCTTTATTTTTTAATCTATAAACTGGCTGCGAAATTATATGCATGGTATTCAGATCTGCCTTTTGCATTTTTGAGGAACAATTATGTCCCCGTATAACTGTAGACTATGTGTATGTGTATGCGTATATGTGTGTGTGTGTGTGTGTGTGTGTATACACACACACACACACACACACACACACATATACATAGGTACATATAAAGGTAAAACTTTTTTATACAAAATTTTAAAGAAGGCTGAGTGTCATTGAGGCCCTCTCATCTTTGCCCTTTTGGTAAACATTTAGCTTTTTTAAATTTACATTCCTGTAGGCCTATATTCTCTCCATGTGTTTATCTAATCCCAAACTCAAAGTTCCTATGAACTGTTAATCCTTGAGAGGTAAAACTGATAGATGAAACTGAAAACATAGTATTGGAGTGACTTAGTAGTAGTGAAATTTCCAGCTGTACAGAAGAGATTTTTCAGTAAGACATCCTGCCCCTCAGGCAGCATTCTGTCCTGACCATGGCCGTGAAGATACTTTCTACATATTTGTGTATATGACCCATTCGATAAAAATCATAAAATATTTTTCTGACCTAACTTGAACCAGAGGTTATGCCTATAGACTAGAGTGTCGCCTACTTTCTTGTGGACACTGCTATCACTTCTCTTTACCAGAACTGAGCTTCTCAAAGACAAGGGCCATGCCTGACTCACTGATGTTTAACTGGCTTCTAATAGCACCTGGCACATATAGCTGCTTAATAATTATTGGTTGATGGAATGCTTCCATCATGCAGCAGGCTCTCCAAGGCTGTTCACCCAAAGGTCTCTCCTGGATCTCTTTTTAAACAGCCTCATGACCTATGAACTAATGTCTCATTTATCTACCTATTCCATCCATACCCTTTGTACCTTCCCTCCCAACTTTTGCAGAGTATTCATTAATGTTCGTGGAGAAAAGAAGAAACAAGTTAGTTTGTAATGACAACAATCCCTTTCCTCCGTGTTGGGTATCTTGACACTCTGAGAAAAGTGGTGGTTGTTGAATCTGAAGAATGTCAAATAAGTAGCAGAGGAAAAGTTTGGGGGAAAGAGTCCAGTCAATCCCTGTGCTCTGAGGCACAGAGCGTAATACCATGTTCAGTTAATAGTTGTTAAAGTGATGAGTGCATGGAAGATGGTAATACTTCTATATGTTTTGCTCCTGAGAGAGTCTGAATGGGGCATTGCTAAATGAGGACTTGGGTAAATGTGGGCACATAGAATGAGGGGAAAGGGAGTGAGGAGAAACAGCTATTTAAGATCACAAGCACGGCTGGCTGGGTGACTCCTCACTATCACTTCAAAAGCATAGGAGCTACTAGGGGGAGAAAAGTTGACCACCCAATTCACACTGAGAATTAATACTGTAGGGGCACCTGGGTGGCTCAGTCAGTTAAGCATCCGACTTTGGCTCAGGTCATGATCTCACGGTTCGTGGGTTCGAGCCCTGCATCGGGCTCTGTGCTGACAGCTCAAAGCCTGGAGCCTGCTTGAGATTTTGTGTCTCCCTCTCTCTCTCTGCCCCTCCCCTGCTCGTGCTTGGTCTCTCTCTGTCTCTCAAAAATAAATAAATGATGAAAAAAATGTTTTTAATTAATACTGTATACATTTGGGGGGACAAAAGGCTTATGCAGTTCTTTAGTAGAATGAAAGAATGCTGTGGCTTATTAAATTATCCTCATATAAATTATTCTGCCCTTGCTACTTCTCAAGGCAGGCAGGTAACAAGTTCTCTTCTTTCTATGTAAACCTAGTATTCAATCCTGATTTAATATTCCCACTCTGTTTTTGTAATTAAAACATCATTTATACTGAGAATAATTAAGACAACTGTACATTTGATTTTAAAATCAGTTTTGAGTATTGTGCCTTGTCAAGCTACAAGAATGGTTCCTGCAGCTTTTACAACGTAGCATTAAGAAGCAGACAGTGACCGCAGGCACCTGAGTGGAAGGTTTGACAGTTTGATAAATTAGGAATGACACTTGCCAAAATGGCTGTCCTTCCTGCAGTCTGCCGGTGGAGCATTTGCACACTGTTAATTGAATTGGCAATTTGTGTAACAGTGCCTGCCCCTGAGCTTTTGTAACGCCGGATCTGCCATTTAACTCTGATAATCCAGGACTTGGGAATAAGGACGAAAAGCTTCACATGATATTACTGCAGATTTAAAATGACAGTCGGGGACCTTGTTGCCAATTTCCCATTAAATGAGAAATAATTAACAATAGCAATAACAAAGTCTTATAAAGCTGGAAAGTTAAATTGACTTTTCAGCACTAGTATCGTACAAAATTGCTTCTAGTGTGATTATCGGATTGCCCTTTCAAGATTATATACCCTAAATAGTATCGTATGATGAACCAAACATAGGATGTTTTGCAAGCCAACCTGTTTTATTACTGTGAAAATCTTCTGATTATCTACAGGGATTGTATTGTCATTAAGGATTTGTTTTATGCTATAAGATTTTATAGAGATAGAGACCTTAATGAAATGATAGAGTTTCTTATTTCCTCACTTTTACTAGTAATTTAATCATAGCTGCAGCAAAATGTTGAACTACAGCTAAATAATGCCATTTATAAATTTCATGCAGTAGTATATGAGGCTTTTGGGGGGTATGGGGGTATCTTTCCTTGATGCTTCCCAGAGTTTTAAGATCTCCTGACTATTTGTGTGTGTGTGTGTGTGTGTGTGTGTGTGTGTGTGTGTGTGTGTCTGCTACCATCATATTTGCAATAATGGTTTTAAACAACACCAATTCCTGGCACACGGTTCTTTAAAAAAATTGTAAAATGTCAAGTTTCCATGATTCTCAAAGCCATGGTTACAGCCATTCACAGTTGTTTGCTCAGTTCTGAAGTTGAAAGTCTTCTAAAGGATGTGGTATTGAGTTGGTTATGTTAGTTTGGAACAGGATGATATTTAGCTGGTACTTTATGGATGGCCATACCCAATGTGTGCAGTCAGTGTCTGTGGTTACATATTTTGTCTGCCACTTTTGGCTTATGTATTGGTGCGTGGGTAGCGGCTAGGTAAGGTGTGGACATCAGATCAGCTAGAAGGGTTTCAGAAACTAATTAGGTGGCAAAAGATTACCGTTTTCAAAGATTTTAAAGTTACTTTTTATTATAGACTCTCACCTCACAAGTGTCCGTTAAAGTATTTGACCAAGAAAAAGAAGCGTTTCCTTAAATAGGATATTCAAGAATAGAATGAAGCCTTCCATTCTGTTTTTTTTTTTTTTACTGTGGTTAGAAAATAAGATGGTCTTTGCTCTGTTTTTTTTAGAATTTGCTAGGTTTTCTTGACAAATGAATATATTTCATTAATCTGATGACAGGATATACAAATGAACATCTCCAGATAGAGTTGGAATTGAGGGACTGTCATGCCCGCTAGAAATCAGGGCTTTTCTAGAGGTTCTGTTTGAAGCCAGAAACCATGGTGCCTGCAAGGGGACAACGCAAGGAGACAAAATGTTAGGAGCACTAACACTTAGGGCTCAGGAGGAAAGTAGAAGTCAGCAAAGGAAACCATAAATGCAGAAGAGAAGAAGGGAGAGAATCTGAGATACAAGGGGTGGGCCTGAACTCGACAACAGAAAGCAGTGTATGTGAACTCAGAATTGCTGGGTGTCTTTATACCTTAACTCTATAAAATTTGGCAAATCAGGAAATCTTTTCTTTGCTTCTATATTTTCATTGAGAAATGGTAATAAATATATGCCCATTTTGGGACACCTGGGTGACTCAGTGGGTTAAGCGTCCGACTCTTGATTTTGGCTCAAGTCATGATCTCTCACAGTTCATTTCATGAGATGGAGCCCCATGTTGGGCTCTCTGCTAATGGCTCAGAGTCTGCTTGGGATTCTCTATCTCTCTCTCTCTCTCCCTGTCTCTCTGCCCCTCAACCACTAGCATGCACATGCTCTCTCTCTCTCTCTTTCTCTCTGTCAAATAATTACACTAAAAAAAGCCCATTTTTATCTCATGAGGGTGTGTGCATGTGCAAATGAAGTGGATTATTATATGTGAAAACATTTTACAAATGGTAAAGTCCTATATTAAAATTTAAGCTGTTAACCCAAGTAGCAGCATAGTAATAGCATATTTTAGCAAGGAGTGGTCAACACTTTCAAAAACCACAGAACTGCCTGAGAAAATGAAGAGGAGGGATGCCCAGTGGAAAATGGGATGGAAGTGCGTTCTCTGGTACCACCATGGAGAGTTCATTTTTAGCACAGTGGCAAGGACAGAGGGCTGGGCTCAGAACGTTACAAAGAGGCTGAGTCTGTAAAGAAGCATGGGTTGTGGGTGTGTAGGTCAAGGTGGTGGTGGATGCTGCCTGTTAACCCCAGAAGGATGGGGATGCATGTGCAAAGGATTGATGAGTGTTCGGGAACAAGAGAGGAACTTGGCATGAAAATTGCTGCATTTCTGTGCTTTGAAATGTCTCTGAAATTAAAATGGGTCTTGTAATTGACGTATATATTTAGTATGATGGTTTTTCTTTTTTTCTTTTCCTCAGGAGAATAGAAGGTAAATTGATGGCATTCTCAAAAATTAATGGTGCTGTAGGATTGTTGCGTTGTGACAAAATGTTAATATGGATATAGCTTGCCACTGGCCTATTTTTGCATATTTAATTATCAAAATATTTGATATGGATAAGGAAAGGCTTCTGTGCCTTTCCTTATCCAAGGTTAGGATGTTACTTCATTCATCATTTCTTGCATGCATGTCCTATGGAGAGCTTACTACTGTCACACTAGATGCTGTGTTAAGAGTTGTATGTACATGATAGCATTTAATTCTCAAAATACCACCAGGAGCTGCAATTGTTTTTAGCTTCCCATATTATATATGAGGAGACTGAGGCTCAGAGGTTATGTTACTTAAACTCCTGGCTTGTTACAAAGCCTGATGCTGGGTTGGATGCTGTGGAGAAAAAAAAAGGGACACTTGCAGTGGCCCGTTCCTCTGCCCGAGGCACACATTGTTCAGAAAAAGGTACACTGTTGTATTGTAAATGCCACAACAGAGGCACCAGCAAGCTAGGATTGCATAAGTGAGGGGCATCATTTCTAACCAGGAAGTAAGGAGAAGTTTTTTTACAGGGTGAAATTTAAACAAGTAGAGATAAGGCAAGTGGTAACACAGGCAGAGAAAACCAGCTGAGTGGAAGAAATGGAAGCAACAAAACACTATCAGAGTTAAGAGGACAGCAAGTTACCTAGGCTGGCTGGACAGGAGCATGACTGAAGAGGAATAGTGGGAAATGAAAGCAAGACAATGGGTGCATTTCAAAAGGACATCACCCAGTGTTTTGTTGGTGTAATTATGACTTCGCTAGTAATTGGTTTTCTTTTTTTTTTTCCTGCTAGTTATTTTGGTTTTGTGTTTCCAACCACTTGGTAAAACCATCTCTGGGATTATAGTAGGTATCTAGTTTGTTCTTCGTTCTTTTGTGCCTTCAAAATGTTCTACCGTTCTTCTGTCGCTAGAAAAGATCATGGTGGATATTATTTTATACAGTTTTAAACAGTTTAGTTCTCATGACATGTGTACCTAAAAATGTCCACTGGGATATAGAAAATTTATTTTAAATGTAATGGAAAGAAATACCCTGACTTTTACTATCACACCATGATGGGAAAAGTTTGGGATAAAATCACCTGAACAGAGGTCTGGGGGAAACTGGGCAATGTTCTTCCCATTTTTAAATCTTCTTTTATGATTATCAATCCGTGGGCATTTTGGGGGGAATGATGTGTATCTTTTTATGTCTACATTTTCTTATAGAGGTTATGTACACACAGCTGCAAATTCTTGTTTGTCCATCTTATTCTTTAAAAGTATATTTTCGGGGCACCTGGGTGGCTCAGTCAGTTAAGCATCCAACTCCAGCTCAGGTGATCTCACAGTTCATAGGTTTGAGCCCCACATCAGGCTCTGTGCTGACAGCTCAGAACCTGGAGCCTGCTTCAAACTCTGTGTCTCCCTCTCTCTTTCTGCCCCTCCCCCACTTGTGCCTGCAAGCTGTCTCTCTTTCTCTCTCTCTCTCTCTCAAAAATAAATAAATAAATAAAATTAAATTCATTTTCATTTATGAATCTTTACTATTTTTTTCTCTATTTATGCTTGTAAAGTAAAGGTGACTTAAACTGTCTTGCTTCTTTGTTGTTTTGGGCTTTCTCGAGTGCGCTTTTCCTAAATTTTTTCTTACTTTTTTGCCTTTTGAGCTTCCTGATAGCTGCATTTAAAGGTATAGATTGACCTCTAAGTACGACTTAAGCTGTGTCCCACAAATTTTGACATGAGTGTTTTCAACATTATTCTACTCAAAACCTTTTAAAATCTCTTATTTTTATTAACTCAGTAGATTTTTTTTAAGGTAATACGTTATTTAGTTCCCAAACATGTAAGGATTATTTCTCCTCTTTTGGATATTCATTTTATTGTCATATACATATTTAAATTTTTTAATGTTTATTTTTGAGACAGAGAGAGACACACAGCATGAGTGGGGGAGGGCCAGAGAGAGAGGGAGACACAAAATCCGAAGCAGGCTCCAGTCTCTGAGCTATTAGCACAGAACCCAATGCGGGGCTCAAATTCACAAACCGTGAGATCATGACCTGAGCTGAAGTCTGACACTTAACCTACTGAGCCACCAGGCGTCCCTTGTTATATCCATATTTAAATACTCCTTATCTCTCACAGGGGGCCTTCAAAACTCCCTAAGGTCATAGCTCATGTATGATGTTTGCTATTTGCCTTAAGGATTGGACACATGCCACAGATACTGGTAAGCAGGTGTTATGTGACAAGACTTACTCACCAAGCTCTTATTCTGGAGTGGGGTAAAGATAGGAGGCAGTCAACCAGCAAATGCCCTAACAGCATGACTGAGCATAGTGTTGAGTACTATGAAGCAATGAAACAGGATGAGGTGATAGAAGAACCCTGATAGGGGCAGGTGTGCTACTTTTTACTGAGCGTGCAAGGAAGGCCTTCCTCGTTTGACATTTGGATTGAGACCTGGACGACTGGAAGCAGCCAGCCGCATCTAGTTTGTAAATGAAACAGTCCAGAGCAAGCAACAAACACAGAACTCAGGTGGGAACTGACTTGGTATCTTACAGGAACAGACTTTTAAAAAACAAAACAGAGCAAAATAGTGTAGGTTTGGTGTAGGAAGTGGGAGAATAGTTTTAGGCAAGCAAGGGCAAAATCATGCAGACCTTCTATGACATGGTGGGAGATGGATTCTGTTCTAAGTAGGCTGGGAAGCCATTTGATGGTTCTAAACATGGAATAAGATTAGTAAGCCTTTTGCCTAAATTTGTTTGGAAGATTAGTATGAGGTTGAGCGTGTGTGTGTGTGTGTGTGTGTGTGTGTGTGTGTGTGCGTGCGCGCGCTCATGTGCGTGCACTGTAGGAAAGGGAGAAAGAAGGATGCCTGGAACATCGTAAGCTTTACATTAGTTTGTGTTACTGTTATATGACAGTGAGCAATCATTTCTTATTTCTTGTAAATGTTTTGGTACATTTTAGGCAATATAAATGTTTACTTGAATAAATACAAATTTACAGCATGGCTATGCTAACTTCACTCCCACCCTTTTAAATATGTTCTTTTTTTTTTCCGGAGAGAGAGAGAGAGAACATGTGGGGGAGGTATAGAGGGAGAGAGAGACAGAGACGGTAGGGGGCAGAGAGAGAGAATGAATGAATGAACAAATGAATGAATGAATGAATCAATCAATCAATCAGTCTTATGCAGGCTTCATGGTCAGCACAGAGCCCTACCCAGGCTGAATCCCATGACCCTGGGATCATGACCTGAACCAAAATCAACAGTTGGACATTCCACTGACTGAATCACCCAGGCACCCCACTGAATTTGATTCCTACAAACATTTATGTTCTTTGAATTAATAATCTGTAGGCTCATTTTAGTATGCCTTCTGTGTGAACTTGGGCAAGTCACCTCTACAGAGCTGTTATGAGGATTAAATGAGATAATGTCAGGCAGCGGACATGATGATGGGCACATAATATTCACCCAGTGGGGGCTATTGTAATGATCTAATGACATTTCATTACACTCTGTTTAGGTTCACAATTCCTTCAACTTGTGATTTAATTAGTTGGAAGGATAATTCCATGCACTGGATGTTAAATATCTGCAAGTATAAAATGAGACTACAAACCATTCTGTCTTCATAGATGTATTTTTAGTTATTAGACATCTCATATTCCAAAGGCCTTCTCAGAAGCACACAAGTAAATTGATAGTCACTTTACATTCAGTTTGGAGGGTCAGGGAGTAGAATTTTATGGAAAAGGTTATTCAAAAAGTCTGTTTTCCCTGGACTTATTTGTTTGTGAGGACAAAGAGAGAAGCTTGCAATTTATATTTCTATTGAGCAATGAATGACCTAGCTGTAAAGAGATATTTTACTTATTTATGAAGAATAATTAATTATTTGCTGGCGTGAAGGAAGAAAGCATTCTAATGAAGGCATACATTTTAAAGCTTGAGGTGGAGGAGAAGAAACAAAAGTTGGCAAAATTTAAACTGTTTACATTTAGATGATTTAGTATGAAGGAGATAAAACATCCCTCAAACTAGTACAGCACTAAGGGTAGAAGTGAGTTGCAATTTATAATAACGTTTTATATGCTGCATCGTAACTCTTGAAATTCAAGCTTCTAAATCAGGAATCATCTTATCAGGGTAAGATCTCATCAGTATCCAGACATTTTTAAGGCTATAAAGTTGTTCATAATTTACACATATGAATATAGTACATGTGCAAGAAAACTTCAGCTATCTGGAATTTAAAGGAAATTATTTTGGATAAAAGAGGGCCTATTCTTTAATCACCAAACTTTTTCTTTTTTCTTTAAATCATTTTGGAAAGACTTTTTTGTGGGGAAGATAATTGAGCCTTTTCTTTATGACTTAGGAGCATCATTATGTATGCATTTCATTACCATGAAAATAATATGGTGTGATGTCCTCAGGGACCATTGGACGATGAGCACTGTTTTGACTGTATACCAAATTGGCCCAGATTATAGTGCATTTTGAGGATTTCTTTTCCTCTTGTTTATCCCTCCCCCTTCCCCCCCCCCCCATTCCTCTCTTACTGTCAGCCATAACTCCTCTCTGCCATTAGCATTTCTGGATTTCCCTTTTAGTCTGGGGCTTCAGAAACGCGTTTAGCTTGGACACCTAAGTTTGTTGGAATTACATATTAAACTAAGCGTGAAAGAAACCTGATAGAGGACAAAAGGGCTCCTGTGTGAATAAAGTAGTTGCACTTTGTGATACCACTTTTGACTCTGCTGAGGCATTTTTCACAGTTGATCTCATTTGCATTTTGGATGAATAAAATATCTTTACAGAAGGTACAGGGACACTCTGTGGAATAAGCCAGCTATTCTACCCGTGTGTGTGTGTGTGTGTGTGTGTGTGTGTGTGTGTGTGTGTGTGCATGCACGCGCACGCACGTGTGCACCTAGCACTTCTCTAGCTGTGCAATATATTTATGTGCGGTTCCCCGCCCTATAATACCTACTACCTCAAAAAGAAATGCTCCTCCCAACTGTGCTTTTAGAGAACTAGGGAAAACGATCTTAACACTTCTCCAATCTTCTCTGCAGCCCTTGTTCCTGAAAATATTTTAGCCTATGTTTGGTACACTGACTATGTAAATGAAATCTTTGATGGGTCTGCAAAAATCTGTCAGGACACAACCCCCCCCACACACACCACCAGTTTTAAGTAATTAAAGCTAGATGCTCCAAACCTGAAATTCACAGAAAATTATTATAAAATCCCCAAACTGATTTTCTTTTTCTAACTAAATTTCTTCGTGCAGTTCTGCTGCTTGGCTTGCCCTCTTGACTAAAATAAGTTTACCAGCATCTCTCCATAATGATACTTATCTTTACAAAGATAAATATGGCCATATTTCTCAAAAATTCAGATTAAGAATGTAGGTTACTGGGATTTATGAAGACTATTTTTCTTTTCAAATATTTGATCAGTATCATGGAATGTAGTTAGACACCTTGGAAAGCCATTAAATAGAAATACATCATGATTTTTAAGGGAAGAAAGGCAAACTCAGAACAGTGTCTGTTAGACAATTCACCCATGTACCCAACTGACCATTGGGGGCCAAGGAGGCTGATTTTTATGTTTAAAATGAATCCGTCCTAGATTAACCATGTCACGTCCCCTTAGCCACAGGCGTATGAATCTCAGGGTAGACAGCTGTTTGGATGTCCCACACTGGGACTGCTGCCCTCAACAAACGCTTCTGATTCTCCTACATGGTCACTTGGCAGCATCCATGTGCACCCATATGGCTGGATGGCATCATGCCTATTTACAAGCCAGTCGAATTGTTTCACCAGGACCCAGGTGCCAAGCAAACATGGGTTTGGTCTCACTGCCTACTGAACTATGTGGCTTCTTTCTCAGAAACAAGTCTTTTCTTGCTAATGACCTCCAGGTTTCTAGCAATATATTTGTTGGCATTGTGTTGCTTTCTCTACCACTTGGACACTTTGTCTGTAAAGATAACGAAGGAAAGAAGAATGATATCTCTTGCGATTACTAAGCAGACAGTACCCAAAACAGCAACAGACACATTTGGCCTGTCACCTGTGGCCTCAGTATCACTCAATTCCCATTGAAGTCCTTTGTAGTCCTGCTTGAAGACTGAATGGAGCATTTGTGTACATTCCATGACAGTGAGACTGGTCATTTAACTTTTGTTTTTTAAATGGCTTCACTAAAGTAGGGATAATAGCTTTCATATAAGGAAATGATGCAAAGAAATTATACATTTGCCCTGGAATTAGCGAACAGATATTTAATATTTTTCTACTTTTGCTCTAACTAGTTGATTGTTGTATACCACTTGAGTTTATAGAACATTTTGACCTATGTTGCTTTAGTTAGTCCTCATGTAAACTTTACGAAGTAGGTAGGTCAAGTATTACTATTCATTTTACTTTACAAATATGGGAATAATAATGAATTGTTCATTTTACTTACAAATATGGGCTAAGAACAGTATTGTGACTTACACAAGGCTGTCCAAGTTTAAGTGGCAGAGCCAAGACTCAAATCCAGACTTTTTCTGGGAGTCTATTACCTTTAGTATTGAAAAATCCTTGAGGAAAAAAAAAAAAAAAAGAAAAATGCTTGAGAGAGTATGTTCTTCAGGATGGATTCAATCTCATTTCATTTTTAAGGAAAGCCTCCAAATAGTTAAGATGTTGATTGGAAAATATATATTAACTTTCTCATTATAAGTGACTTTAATAGAAAATATCCCCTACAGCTGCCATTGTAATTTAGTGCTTTTATTTTCTCTTTTGACTTGCTTCCTGAGTAATATTTTGGGTCATTTTCATGGCAACAGCCTTGTTTCAGTTGTTTGTTTTTGTTAGGAGGTCAAAGAATTTCATTTGCCTCAAAGGAAGAAAATTTTTCAGGATTCCAGAAACCCATACTACCATACTCCTCCTCGATGTGACATAAAACTTCAAATCTGCATCTCTTCTAGTTCATACCCATTGATGAACACTGGCATGGCTTTCATTGTGTTGAAACAATTGAACATCAGAAAAGTTACGGGTAAAGGAGTTTTGAAGGACATATAGCCTAATTTGACTGTTGTTATTCACCTTCTTTTTTTAGATAGCGCACATGTCAAAATTCTCCACTGAAAAATTTCAAGTCAGAAGTATAATGTAAATGGGGAAAAAAACTTTTGTAACCAGGGAGATGACAAGGTAAATTTTTAATGTTGAGTAGAAATAAGAATGAAGTGAAGAGTTGACTTGTCATTGAGTCGTTGTTTGACATCTGAATATTTGGAAATACTTAGCAAGTAGGTATAGTATAGCAAGTTCACTTTGTCTTTTTATAGTATAAATACCCCTCTGTTTCACTCTTACCCATAATGGTTTTGATAGGAAAAAGGCTTTTTTCACTTTTAAGAGCTTATTGGAGTATATTTTACATACTCTACCATTCACCCACTGTAAGTTGGATAATTTGTAGTAAACTTAAAGGGGTTTGACCATCACAACAATCCAGTTTTAAAAGACTTTTTCCATCATCATGAAGCTCACGGCCACTTGTAGTCAGTCCTGCTCCCACCTCAACTCCAGGCAAATACCAGACACTTTCTGTTTCTCTATATTTCTACCTTTTCTAAAGATTGCCTGTAGGTGTAATCATACAATATGTAGTCTTCTGTGCCCAGCTTCTTTCACTTAGTATAATGTTCTTGAGTCTGTTTCAAATTTTATGTGTGTGTAGTTAGTTCTTTTTTATTGCTGAGTAGTAGTTTATTGCATGCATGTACCACACATTATTTACTTATTCACCAGTTGATAGACATTTAGATTGCTTCCAATTTTTGCTATTTTGAGTAATGCTACCATGAACGTTTATGAACAAGTCTTTGTATGGAATTATGTTCTCATTTCTTTTGAATAGATAAATAGTAGCAGAATTTCTGAGTGTTAAGGCAAATGCATGCTTGATTTTTAAAGAAAATGCAAAAGTTGTTTTCCAAAGTAGTAATTGGATTGGACCATTTTACATTCCCACCAGCAACATATGACAGTTCCAGCTTTTTTATTTTCATTACAGCCAGTTCTAATTTTTTTTTTGATTGTATAGTGGTATCTCGTTGTGATTTTAATTTGTATTTCTGTTTTAGTTTTCTGTTTCTGTGTAACAAATTACCACACACTTAGCAACTTGAAAACAACATACTACATTTTAATCCCCAGTATCTGTGGGTCAGGAGTCTGAATATAAGTTCATCGAGTTTACAGTTGAGAATCTCACTGGCTGAGATCAAAGTGTTGGCTTAGACCATGATTTTATTTGAGACTTGAGGTCATTTTCCAAATTCACTGGTTGCTGGGAGAATTTAGCTTCTTGAAGTTGTAGGGCTGAAGTCCCCATTTTCTTGGTGACTACCCACTGGGAACCACTCTTAACTTCCAGGGTCCAAGGGGGTCCTTGCCACATGGCCCACTCCAGAGGCAGCTTACAACATGGTTGTTTGCTTTTCAAGGCCAGCAGAAGAATCCCTCTCACTTTGAATCTTTGTTTCAGGGAAGACTGACTGATCATGTCAAGCCCACCCAGGATAGTTTCTCTTTCGATTAACTCAAAGTTAACTGATTGGGGACCTTTGTTCCATCCACAGAATCCCTTCACCTTTACTGTATTATTCACCCTAATCATGGGTGTGAAACTCTATCACATTCACAAGTAGTGTCCATACTGACAGGGATGGGATGTACAGCACATATATACCAGGCAGCAAGAATTTTGAGAGCTATTTTAGGATTATGCCTACCTCTGTTTCCTTAACAGCATCTTGCCTGTAATCATTAGCCATTCCTATGTCCTTTGAAACCCTATTAAAATATTTTGCCCATTTCTTACTGGGTGGTCTTCTTCTTACTGACTTATAAAAGGTCTTTATATATTTAGGACCTAAGTCCTTTATCACACTCATGATTTGCAAATACTCTCTTCTTTCATTCTGTGACTTGTCTGTTCATTTTCTTAATGGTGTCTTTTGACAAGACAAGGGTTTGCTCATTTTGAGGGCATCCAGTGTATCATAATTTTTAGTAGATCATACTTTGAGTGTCATAGCTGAGAAATCTTTATCTAACCTGGAGTAAAAAACATCTTCTCTTAGGTTTTCTAGTATTTTATAGATTTCATAGACTGTAGATCTGATACATTTTGAGTTAATTTTTGTGCAAAGTATGAGAGTATCTATGTTATTTTATCAAGGCATGTATATATCCAATTGTTATGGAAACTTTTGTTGAAAAGACTGTATTTTTCCTCTTAAATTACCTTGGCATTTTTGTTGAAAATCAACATTTTGTTGAAATTGAGCATAGATGTAAGGGTTTACTTGGACTCTCGGCTGCTCCATTGATCAATGTGTTTATCCTTATGCCAATACCACATTGTCTTGATTTCTGTAACTTTAAGTTTTGAGGTCAGGTGATATTAGTCCTACGACTTTGTTTTTCTTTTTTTTAAATTGCTTTAGCAATTGTAGCTCATTTGCATTTTCGTATGAATTTTAAGATCAAGTTGTTAGTTTCTATGAAAAAGCTTGTTGCATTTTAAATTCCATTGAGATCAATTTGAGCACAATTGCTGTCCTAACAATACTGAGTAACCCAACCCATGTATATAGCCTATAACTCCATTTATTTAAATCTTCTTTAATATATATAAGCAATGGCTTATAGTTCTTTGTGTACATACAGGCATTGAACTTTTTTTGTTAAATGTATTCCCAAGCGGTTCATTCTTTTTGATGTCTATTGTGAATGGAATTGTTTTCTTAATTTAAAATATTGGATAAGATTTCAAAATATATACTTGATTTTTATATATAGATCTTTTATCCTATTGTTTTTTATCCTATTGTTTTCATCCTATTGTTTAACTTGTGTATTATTTCTAAAGTTATTTTCTAGATTTTTTATATTTTACATAAAGGATTATGTCATCTATGAATAAACACAGTTTTAACTATTTCTTTCTAACTTCAATGGCTTTAATGTCTTTTTTTTTTTTTTTTTGCCTTACCACACTGGTTAGAACTAGCATAGTGTTAAAGAGCCCTGTAAAAAGCAAGCTTTATAAGTTAGGGTGTAGCTTCAATATAAAACTTGAATCAAACCTGGTAAGTGTATTTGCTTCTTAGATGTAAATGACTTTTCTGAATAGGTATACTAAAAACTATTTTTTTCCTAAGAGCCATCTTTTTTTATTTTTTTTTTACTTTTTAAGAATTGTGATAAATTTGGTTTTTGTATAGATAGTTCAATATGCAGGGCTTAGGGGGTTGGTGGAGAGTTCCTTTTAAGTCTTTGCCAAGATTCCTATGATTCCCAGTTCTTGGGTATCTTTATCGATACCAGGTAACATCTTTAGAATGTTACCAATTCTTTTAGGTGTGTTTTGGTGTACTACTTATTATAGCTTATACTCAAATATGCCATGTTTTTCTTTCAAATCTTTTTTTCTTTCTTTCTGTCTGTCTGTCTTTCTGTCTGCCTTCCTTCCTTCCTTCCTTCCTTCCTTCCTTCCTTTCTTCCTTCCTTCCTTCCTTCCTTCCTTCCTTCCTTCCTTCCTTCCTTTCTTTCTTTCCTTCCTTCCTTCCTTCCTTCCTTCCTTCCTTCCTTTCTTCCTTCCTTCCTTCCTTTCTTCCTTCCTTTCTTCCTTCCTTCCTTCCTTCCTTTCTTCCTTCCTTTCTTCCTTCCTTCCTTCCTTCCTTCCTTCCTTTCTTCCTTCCTTCCTTCCTTCCTTCCTTCCTTCCTTCCTTCCTTCCTTTCTTCCTTCCTTCCTTCCTTCCTTCCTTCCTTCCTTTCTTTCTTTCTTTCCTTCCTTCCTTCCTTCCTTCCTTCCTTCCTTCTTTCTGTCTTTCTGTCTTTCTTTCTTTCTTGGAAGAAACAGAAAGCACACCACCCTGAAAGTGGGAAGACTTGGAATCTAGTTGCTGGATAGCAGTTTGATTTCTGGCACATCTCTTGTCTTCTCTGAACTTTTATTTTTCTTCTGTATTAGTAAGATAATCGATTGAGTCTTACATTATAAGCTCAGTAGTATTTTGTGCTTTAATATTTTATGGTTCTGAGGACATACTATGCATCTTAAGCAAAATAAGATTAATTTTATTTACAATTTTTTTATTCTTTTAAAGTTTATTTATTTTGAGAGAGATAGAGCAAGTGGGGAGGGGCAGAGAGAGATAAAGGGAGAGAGAGAGAAGAATCCTAGGCAGGCTCTACACCATCGGCACAGAGCCCAATGCGGGGCTTGAACCCATGAACTGCAGATCATGTTCTGAGCCAAAGTCAGAAGCTTAACTGACTAAACCACCCAGGTGCCCCAAAAGACTATTTTTATTTCAAATTTGTTTTCTATTAAGGAATCGAAAAGGCTCCAACTCATATACAGTCACAGAAGATACCTACTGTGACTGTAGGTTAAAACAAAAATTCTTCTCAAAGAGCATGGTTATGAAATAGGCAAATTTAGGATGAACATTAGACCTTCTGAAAAATTGCATATTTTGAAGCTTATACACCTTTTCTCATTTCTTTTAAGATATAAACTATATTATTGTAGGAATCTTCAAGGAAGGCCTCCAAATTATTTTGCTTAGTGATATTGTATGGCATCAGTGATGTAGAATTTTGTTTTCATTATATTGTGTTGGCCACACATAATTTAACTGTGTAATTAAACATGTGATAACATATGCCATAAAGTTTTCTGCTAGTCTACCACTTATTTATTATTGTTACACCAAATTCATTACCATCATAGTGATAAATCTGAATATGGTGCATGATTGCATTTGAACCTGATTCATATTGACCTTTCAACTGAAGGCAGTATGTTGTCTCATTTAAGACCACAATTATTAGACCTTAAACTACTGACGGCAATGGTTTTTATTTCCATGGGGCTGGAGAGGCACTGGGGCAAAGCACAGTACAGCAGTATCAGCTTAGAGTGTTTAGCAGTAGCTCAGCTTTTTCAAAGCCTCTTTTTTTTTTCAAGAGATGCTAAAAGGGTGTTCAAAAAAGATGAAAGCTACATGATTAAAATGAAGCACGCTATAATGTTTAACTGGCAGTTTATGCTACATAGTCTATATACTCTGGTCTAATCATCTTGTATTGTGTCTGACTAGTTTATAGTGGTTGAAAGTTTCTTGGCCAGAAAGGACCTTGTAAAATTAGTTCTTATTAGAAAAAGCATGGATGGCTGCAAAATTTGGAGACAGGCTGATTTTAGTCCTGTCAAATGACATAAATAATCAGCAGGAAGGTTTTGGTTTAATGAAGAGAAAAAAAAAAATCAAGTGGTGTTTGTGTTTAGAATTTCCTAAAAGATAGAATTCTCATCAAACTAACATTTCAGTTCTTTCTCTAGATTTGTCCCTGAGCCCACGTTTCAAGAAAATCTAATAGGTGTTTGTGTGTGTATTTCAGAATTTAAAGTTAACATATGACAGATAAAATGATAAAAGACAAACATAATACCTTGGGGTCGTCAAATGAAATAAGGATACAAGATGCTGTTCTAGGATATCAGGATGCAATATGTGAATTCCTAATACCTTGTGAGCCAGAGACATAAAGCTTAATTATTTACCGTCCATCCTCTAGTTCCAAGTTTGTGGGTTTTGGGGGTTGGCGGCAGTTTGCCAATTTTTGTTCTTTTGGTATTACCTGTGATCTCCATTTCCTAAGTGAGAAAGCATCTAGTTACTTGATTTATGGCCATCTGAACAGAATAAAGAATTTATATCAGAATAGTGTTTTGGTGTCTTTTTAATGTGTCAGATTCATTTAGCTTCTTTCTACTTGGGCAGGAATAGTATTTTACTTGCATTGTGTGAAGTTAAGCATTTGACGTTTTGTTAATTTACCAATTATTAGGACTGCCCACTACTGCTTGAGTGTTATATGTAGGTTAAACGATAAAATCTGAAAGTACCTGAATACATTGTTTCAGGGAAAGCAACAAGACCATCATTTTTTTAAGGTTTCCCAAATTTGTAATCCTAAAACCCAAACCTGGCCTGATCAGTTCTGTAAAATTCCATTTTGGCATGTTAATGGGTTAACTCCACAGATGTAGTGTGGCTAGGTATGATTTCTTAGATCATTTATCTGAATGGTGGTTAAGCTGTTAGCTCAAGGGACTTGTGAAAGGAACCTAGAAATAATTAGAGCAGAGAGGAGATTGTTTTATTTTTGTGATCTTAAGTAAAAATGTTTGTTCCTTCTAGTGAGAGCGCCACATCGCTATCACCACTGATCTTAGAATAAAACAAACAAATACACAAATCTTCCAAGATATTTTATTTCTCATCTGCTTTGATCTCCACTTTCAGCTGAGGGATGTGTAGTTTTCCTGTGCCAAACTCTACTTGAGCAGGAAAAATTTTCTTTGACCTATAAATTGCAAGCATGTGTTACTTCCAATTAATCTTTATAAGCTAGTGAAAAGAAATGTAGTGGCTTTTATAGTTTGACAGTTTTAAAACAAATTATCTGTGAGTAGATCAACTTTTGAAATTAGGAAAAAAACCACATGTAATCTCAAAATTGTACATTTTAGTGGCACCTGCTAAGTATCAGGTGTTTATAACTGGGCCATAAAAATTCATTCCAGTCTAGAATCTAAAGTCTCAGCCCAGAAGGAATATGGAAAAAATTTTGGCGAAAATGATTTATTTTTTGTTCTATAATCTAAGAGCTACAGAAATAGAAGGCTTAAGGTCTTCGGCATGATTTTATGAAAAAATTTTAAAGGGAGGCCATTTGTCCACGCTATGGGCCAGTGCCCCTATAAATTAAAGAGAGGGAAGTGGAAAGGAAAGGAGAAATAGAAATAGGTGGTAGGGGGATCTTGACTGTTAATGGGAATGGCTGCTTTATCACAAGCATTTTGGGTGGATACATGTTGAATTACAAAATACGGTATATGCCCATATTGTAAGCCTGGCAGGTCGGAAGGGGTTCGTGGCTACCCTGGTTTCTGTAGGTTTCTTATCTCCAGTTCTACTTCTGTCACCCTGCATCTTACTGATCTGAGGAAAATTCCAGATAGCACAGTTTTGCCTATAAAAGCTAGGAAATTATTCTGGAGAGACGAGAAGGGCTTATTTAAAGCAGTCGTCATTAGTTTTGTCTTGGCTACTTGAGAATCAGTACAAGCAGTCTCAAGTCCTCTTAAGCATAGTTTATCTCCAGGGCTCTATTTTTATTTCAGGCATCTTTTCTGTTTTATAAGCATCTTGGCACCATCCCTTGTGCCATCATGATGCCCTGGGAGACAAGATTTTCCTTTTTCCTTTTTCCCCTGATCTCCTGCCCAGCTGCTGAAACTTCTCCCAACTTCCTATCTTGTCTCCCAGTGAAGGTGGCAGGAAAAAATCTGGTCAATAACCATTTGCTAAAAGGCTAAACAGAGAGCTTTCGTATCTCTCAAATGGCCTTATAAGGGTAATATGTCCAGGGAATTCTAAATAAATTTTTAAGGGCAGATAGTTCAAATCCTCAGGGAGAAGCAGAGATAGAAAAGAGTTTGGAGGCAGGATGTATGGATGCCTTCTGTGCTTGGAGGTGCCCTAAACTATACCCAGGACTGGTAGTTCAAACAGGATTACTCGTTGAACCACCCAGAAATATGGGGGGATATGGGTTAGAGGCAAGGTTCCTCATGCCTACCAGTTGAGAGATACTAGTGTTCTCTACATAACTGGGAGTAGAATATGCGTGGCCCTGTTTTCAGTTAACTTTTGTGTCCATAGCTGGAGCAGTGTCTCAGATACCTGCCAACACCGCATTTGGGTAGGTTACCTGTTGTGAGGTTCTTCTGGACCAGCCTTTCCATGTGGCAACCTGTTTTTTTTGTTTTGTTTTGTTTTGTTTTGTTGTTTTTGTTTTTGTTTTTGTTTTTTTGCTGGCCTTCAGCAGGTCAGCTTTGACATCTCAAGGGTGATTTTGCAGAATGTGAATTTCAATGCAAGAAGCATGTGTGGTTTTAATGAAGTGTTTGCACTTACGTATTAACACACTCATTTTATAAATTGGGCTGACATTTCCATTGTTGCCTCCTTGTATTATCGCTTTGTTGCATGCTTTAATAATTTTTATAAAGTTTATTGCCCCCTGCTGCTCAATATCTTCATATGCTGTGTGTTGTTCTTTACATCCTGCTGGGGTGCAGTTTAATGAATTATTTTTCAATGAGAATGATATGATTTTTACAGCCTGCCCACAGAGATAGTGATTTTATAATATAGTATTTGTTTGATTCTGTGCCCTTGCCCATTTTTTTTTAGCCTACACATGTCACCATTACTAGCATCTGAGTGTTGCAAGGCACCGACTGTCCAAGCTTGATGCCATGCGTGTAATGGTCTCTTTTATTGCATGTTTAATTCTTTATCTCTTCTAATCTTCACCCTGAATCTCTGTCTTCATTTCCATCTCAGACAGTTTGGCTTTTATGCCAACATCTGTACATTTGCTTTGCATTGAAATTCCAAGAATAACATCTTTGCTGCTAGTGGTCTCTCTCGCTCAGTAATTGAATCCACACATTCCTAGGATGTGTTATGTGGGGTGATTTAGCAACTTTAGGTTTTTGTCAAACTCAGGCTTAGTTGAAACTATAGAAATGAGCTAGGGTTTATTTTGTGGGCACCGCTACTTTATTTTCTTCTCTTTGTGCCCAGTCTTAACACCTACAACTCTTTTTTCCCTGATCCAGTTGAACTGTAGAGAGTCTCCTTTCTATTTCCAGAAAAGCAGTTAATATTTAAGCACTGCCACTTCTACTTTCTGCCATGCCTTTGAGTTTAATCTTCATCCCCTGTGTGCTTTGCCTGTACACATCACTACCACCCCTTTCTGTCCCCCACACAAGGTATTCCTCTAGTGTTAGCCTGAGATTAATTACTGTAGGCATTCATGACAAGGGATGTCTCAAGCTTGGAACATAAAATGAAAAACTTAAAAAGTCCCAATATTGAGGGATACTTCTCAACATTGACCATGCAAGGTCTTGTCTGGGGTTTAAATACAGAATTTACCAAGGGTGTCAGTTAAAATGTGTTAACTGAACAGAGTATGCAACCTATAGTTGGCTAAGCAGTAACAGGATTTAGTTATTTGTTGGTAAGAGAAAACTCTTTTGGGTAGATGGGTAGGTACAGCACTGGCTCAACAAGGTCAGCCATGACCCAGATTTGTTCTGTTTTGCTGCTCTGCCATCCTCAATGAATTGCCTTTTCCACTCAAGACTTGTCACATCACGTCATGGTGGGAAAATGATTGTTGGATCTCCAAGCATTGGTCCCTATACAACAGCTTTGAGGTAACATGAAGTGTGAAATATTTCCCAGAAGCATCATAGGGGAGTTCCCTTTATGTCTTATTGGGCAGAATTGCGTCCTGGTCCCATGCTTGAAGTGATCACAGAGATGGGAGAATTGTTTTAAGACAGTTATTACTCATTTCCTAGAAGTGGGAACATTATCTGCCCAAGAAAATCAGGATTATATTGCAAAGAAGAAGGAATAGCTCAACAGACATGGTTCGTTTTGGATGGGCAACATGTTTGTTTACTTAACCAGTGATTGGACGTTGTTGGATAAAAATTAAATATAGGCTTGTGTGAAATTGCCCTCTAATTCTCAATGTAAGTAGTGAATGTGGAACTTATTTCTTCATTTTAGAGCCATCAAGTTCCATGTGTGAAAATTATTCTGTATTCTTACAGAACATACTCTATTTGCAACCATTTACTTTACTACTGGGCAATTTCTTTTTCAACACAGTGACATGCATATTTTGGCGTTTTGAGAATATATGATAATAGGTATGGCATAACCAATGCTGAGATTTTAGTTGGGTTCCATTTGCTGCAACCCTAATGCAGAAGACTGTAATCCCTATGAAAGTAGGGGCCTCATCTCTTTTTGTTCCTAATAATTTCCTTAATGCTATCTGAGTCCCTGGAATATAGTGGGTGATCAATACATTACTTACTGAATAAATGAACCTCAGGCATGAGTGAATGACATTTTTGAACTTCTGTTACTTGCTCAGATAATAAAATGCTGTGTGCTAGGGTGAAACTTAACATTCGAATCAAATAATAAAGCAGGTTTCTTTGTCCGCCTTGATCTCCCTGTATAGTTAAGAGGATTTAGTTGCTTAGAGTTTCATCAGATCCTTTTCATAAGTCAATAAGCAACTCCCTTCCGCTTCCCTGGGCCAGCCCATTGCATAGTTAATGCCATCATGAAATACCAGAAGGAGAGAAGGAAGGCACAGTTTTAATGTTACTCATGTGTGACACTACAGAGTCAAATGTCACCCTGCCTCCTACTCCTTGATCTCCAAGGGAAAGGGAGGGTGCTGAGAATAGTAAAGGGCAACAGTCAATAGTGAAAGGAATGGAAAGGAATTTAGTGTAAGCTCTGATGTGCCTTTTTCTCTCCTTCCTTTTCACTTGGCCAGGTAGTTAAGGGAAATGTTAACGGCAGGCATGTGACAAAGGGATATGTTCCAGAATATTGATATTTTCCCAAAGGAGCACAAACAATAACTAATTCGCTCTGGAAGAACATGCATCAAGCTGAAACAAATGTAAACTTGAGCCTATGCAAAACTCTCTTCTAAACTTAGCTTTTACATAATGAAACTTGCCCTAAAAGTTATGAACCGCCTAAGAGAGGCAAGGGGATGAATCTGGTTTCAAGGGCATAAACACTGAATTGCCATTTGTACTGATTTTCAGATGCAATTTAAAAATTAATCCAGAATGTTCAGGTCATGGGTATTATGAAAGCTTTTTATTGTAATCCTAGACAAAACTTTATTATGCCATAAAGAAGTCAGGAGTCTTTAGTGAAAATTGTAGTTGACAGGAAAATAAAGTCGATTCCACTTAAAGCTAAAAGGTATAGTAGGCCAGGAGATGCTTATATGTATCTTTTACTTTAGAGTGCATTTATAGCTCATGAAAGGAAGTAGATTGATATTCTCAAAGTGAACTTCTTTCGCTTGTGTTCACAAAACCTGAGCTAGCCAGGTGGAAGGACGTTGAATTAAGCCTTTATTACTCTGCCCGGGGCACACGAGCTTGTGTAAGCAGCCCAAGGATGAATGTGCAGCTCCAGAGCCACGCACCCTCTGCTGAGACCACAAATTTCCCTCCCTTAGTTTCTACATCTCAGCTAAGTACTTAAATAAAAATCTCTTGAATGCTACCATTTCTTGGAATCTCATTTCATTCTTCACTAGCCATTCTCAGTTGCTGGAAATTAAACATTATCATCATCACATATTAATAGAAAGACTCTGGGGTACCTTGAAATGTTGATTCAGGGTTAGGAGCATTTCATCTGTGATCTTTGCCCTCAAGGAAATTACGATTTATGAGAAAGATTTGTAAACATAAATTCTCAGTGTTCAGTTTATAATGCCGGTGCATTCCTTCCAGGAAAAAAAAAATAGTGTAAATGGAGATTAGCCTCCTAGCTGGGTCCTCAGAGCGAGTTTACCCATAATGGAACCCAGCGACAAAACTGACCATCCTTTCATACCTTACAGGTCCTGGGAGCAGCTTTGCTTGTGCCTGGGAGCATTAGCGTGGTGCTGGGCAACATTTTGAAATAGGTCAGAACTGTTGGGAATACCTTTCTATCAGTATTGCTGATGCCTGCTTCACCTGCTAGTAAGGTTTCCTCAGACCTGTGGTACCCAGTTCTCCTGAGGTTATTCTGTGTCCACTACCCTAAGCCCACCATTTGGGGAAAAGAGGGGTACAGTAACCTCCTTACCTTGCAAGAGCGCCATTGTTGAGAAACTTTTATTTGTTTTTTGGTTTGTTTGTTTTTGTTTTCTTGTAGGTTTTGTGTGTGTGTGTGTGTGTGTGTGTGTGTGTGTGTGTGTGTTGTTTTTTTACATTATCAAAATCCCAGCTCTCTTAGTACAGCTCAGTTCCTCTAGGGATTACGGGAAAAGCAAACTGGTGGCATCAATGCACACTACTGTGTGAATTATTAATAGTCTTTTTACCTACTCAAAAGAGTCACTTTCTAAGCAAGTATGTTTGTTAAATCAGACAACTCTCTAACCAGAGTTACTTATATTATTCCAGACACTGTAGCAGAAAAGAAAAAAAAAGCCCAAAATATTTCTTAAATGTTTTTAGAAGGCTGCTCAAAAATATTAATTGGCACTGTGAGTTATAAATGAGGACAGTCATATCCCAAATTAAAATGTAGGCACAAACGCGCACAAGAAAACTCTAAACAAGGTATAAAGTGAAAGCTAGAAGAACAGTATGGAATAGGGTGTAGGGGCTAAGACAAGAACAAGATGTCTTCCAACTGTCCATTGAAGGAAGGCTGTGTGGGTGAGGCATGTGGATAAGGCTGGAATGACAGGGTCTGTATAAGCTGAGGTAAGGGTGATAGTCTAGGATGGGTCAAGACAGTAGTATTCAGCAAGAGCCCTGCCGTGCTGTCCTCCAGGGAGGTCCCTATTTCTCAAGAGTTGTTCTGCTGTGGAAAGAGGCTTGGAAATCAACACCTGAGTACCTTGCGCTTTTTGTACATGAATTCTCTTCTCAACCCTCTGAGGAGGCATCTTAGGAGGAAATCAAGGGTCAGCAAAATCAAGTCACTTGCCTGAAATTCTATAATTGGTGAATAGCAAGACAGTGATTATGGTCTTGATCTGCCTGATGTTAGAGCCCATTTTCTTATCATTGTGAAGCTTTTGCCTACTTATCCCCTGTGGGGACTCAGCCCAGCAGCCAAGAGGGAGGGATGGGGCAGTCATGAATATGTGTAAGTTGAGAATTGTCCGCATGGGTATGGATATACTTACTTAAATTCTGTGCAAATCGAGAAGACTTACTAATGTTACTTTTCACAGAAATGTCATAATTTACCAAACCTTCTAAAGCAGAGAAGCAGCACTAGAAACCCTCATTTTGAAACCAGTGGTACAAATGACTTATTTTTAACCATTTTGAGTTCATTCAGAAACCAGGAAGGGTGCCCAGGTGGCTCAGTCAGTTAAGGTCCAACTCTGGATTTCACCTCGGGTCATGATCTCACAGTCTTGAGATCGAGCCTTGCATTGAGCTCTGTGCTGAGTGGGGGTCTGCTTGAGATTCTTTTTCTCCCCTCCCCTGCTCACTCGCTCTCTCTGTCTCTCTCCCTCTCTCTCTCTCCCTCTCTCTCTCTCTCTCTCTCTCCCTCTCTCTCTCTCTCTCTCTCTATTAAAAAAAAGTGATTTGTCTAGCAGAATTATTCATTTTTTTTGAAAATGTGTCTAGTCTGTTTTTTAAGACCTTTTCTGTAAAAGGCATCACAATTCTGCTGCAGGAATACCTCCATTCACATGGTGGTTCCAGCATTTCCAGTCATTGCAAGAGCTCAGTGGTCATGTCAAGGTCTGGAGGTACCCTTCATGTCCATCTCTTCAGTTGTACAATAACCTTCATCTTACATCACATTATAAAAGTTTATTTTGTCTTTAAGGATAAGCATGCTTTCTGTTTTAGAAAGAAGTAGCCCAGATTACAGTTGACATTTGAACAGCATGGGTTTGAACTTCACAGATCCACTTATACACAGAATTTTTCCGATAAATACGGTGCAATACTGTAAATGTATTTTATTGTTAGGCTTTTCTTAATATTTTCTTTTGTCTAGTTTACTTTATTGTAAGAATGCAGTGTATAATCCATGTAACATACGTAATATGTGTTAATCAACTGCTGATGTTATCAGTAAGGCTTCAGATCAACTGTAGGCTGTTAAATTTGGGGGGAGTCAGAAGTTACGGATATATGTTCAACTCAACTGCATGGGGGTCAGCACCCCCAGCCCCTATGCTTTTCAACAGTCCACACTATTTTGTTGGGAGAGAGGGACTATATGGTGACACTGTTTGATGTCACTTAAGTGCCTTCAGTTGGAGTATGATCCCAGCTCACTCCCACTCCTTCTGACCTGAGTTTTCAGTTGGTCACTGCCCAGGTTCATGGTGCTTCCTCTGCCCCTCTCGTGGCCCCTTAGTACTTCCTTTAAGACTGACTGTCAGAAATTTAAAAAATCAAAACTTGGGAGAATTTTGTTGAGGAAGGAGATTAGAAGCATGTTTTTAGTAATAAGCAATGTGGGGTTCATCCATGGCTTTCTTGATTGAGGCTATCTCTATGCTATTGTGATTAGGGGGATTTGTGTGCATTTTAATTGTTGGTAGGGATTTTATAGTTAAAAAAAGAACTTTCATGTACTTTTTTAGCTTATTTGTATTGTTAACCATTTTTATTCAGGAATGGAAATAGGATAGGGCCCTGAATGCAAACTACTAAAAGACAGTTAGAATCAAATTTTTTTTTAATTTTTTAAAAATTTATTTATTTTTGAGAAACAGAGTGAGACAAAGCGTGAGTGGGGGAGGGTCAGAGAGAGAAGGAGACACAGAATCTGAAGCAGGCTCCAGGCTCTGAGCAAGCGGTCAGCACAGAGCCTGATGCGGGGCTCGAACCCACGAACTGTGAGATCATAACCTGAGCCGAAGTCAGACGCTCAACCAACTAAGCCACCCAGGTGCCCCTATAATCAAATATGTTTTATGATAGAATCGTTTTAATTACTATGGAAAGTCAGTATATATAATCATATTTACAGACCCCCATATTGTATTTAACAAATTAACCAGCTAACTGACCAATGCTCTGATCATCATGAGTATATTAACCAGTGAGATTTTTGTGCTCATTTCTGGATGTCTCTCGTATTCAGATTCCAAGTAGGAATTTTTCATCACTAAAGAGGTTTGCAAACATCATTATAATTGTTCCTGCCCATCCCCCTTCTTTTGTTTTGTTTTTGGTTTGTTTGAAAAGAATAAATATTCTGAATGGTTACTTCTTTCCTTTTTCTGGCATCTGACAGTAAACTTAGTTATGCACAAATCATTCTGGGCATTATGAGTCACTTGCTGTTAGGCTCATTTCTGGTGAAATTGAATTTGTCCTTTTCTTTCACTGATGGGAATATCAGCTTATCATGTTGGCTCCCTTCTCAAAGAGAGTGGGGATGCTAGTGGCGTAACTGGAGGGAATAACTTTATATCCTTTCATAAAGTCTCGGGGTGGAATTATTGAAGGACAGAAGATTTTTCCCTAGCAGGAGAGATACGTTTCTCCCTTGATACAGAAATCTCACACTCCAGGTCCTTTGACACATCACTGCCTGTTGGAGAGCATGGAGCCAGTGTTTACTGCTGGTTCTTGGGTGTTAAACAGCCCTCCACTGCTTTTATTGTACCATTAATTGCACTTAATGCAGCTGCATTTCTAGTACGCTTGGCTAGGCTCTGAAAATTAAGTAGAGGGTACTTTGTTATAAAATTCACTGTAATGAGCTCTGGTGGGACAGGGTCTGTTAAGTTTGAAATTACCTCAGGCCATTTCTAAAGGACTTCTTAAAATATTTCACATCTATAAAAGTTTGTAACTAGATAAATAGCCATGGAGTGTGTTAGACCGGGCAGAGGGAAATCCGCATTTCTCCTCCGTGCATCTTTGAAAAAAAAAAAGTGACCATTTTGAATATTTGAGAGCGGGGCTTGTGTTCTACATTTTCCTCTGCCTCCCCTGTTCACTAAATTCCAACTTTTCAGCTGTCCTTAACGTAAGCTCAGCTTTAGCTATTTGCACTATAATTTATATATACAGACGTTGTCCTTTTTGGTTTCTGTTTTGTGTTTGAATCCAAATCATACACTGAACTAGAATAAATATAGGACCCCTCTCTGGGTGTACATAAATTGGTTCAAGAAGAGGTCACACCTCTAAGAACAAAAACACTGAAGAGACAGCTGTAACTATTAGCCAATTAGTCTAATGTTTCAACTATCAGCCAGGGCCTGAAACAGATTCCTGGTACCTGGCTAATAGATGCTTAAAATGACTTTAATTTCCCCAAGATTCCCGGGCTATGTGACTGACTGCTGTAATGCTTTGAGGCTAATAAAATTTCAGATGGACTAATTTACCGGGTAGCTTTACCAAAACATCCAAGTAATCCGTACATACTCATTAGAGACAGGTCCAGAACATACTCTCTGAGGACTGATTTGAGAAACCTCGCTGGGATCAGCCTCACTGAGCTTTAGATGCACTGGCACAAATCAGGTGGAGGATCTTCTATGGTTTTAGTGCAGCAATTTATCTGAGTTTTGTAGTTAAAGTTTGAGCATGAGGTAATTAGAGCCCTCCAAGCTTGAAATTCATGAACCTTATTCCCCCTTTAATAGACTCTACACAAGCTTGCCAAACTCACTGTTTGACTGATAGTATATACGGAGGCTTTGTTAAAAGCCTCTGGTCAAAATGTAGTTTTAGAAATTTCCAAATCGGTTTTCTTTTCTATGTAGCTCTTACATGTGTAAACAGGGAAGACGGCCGCGTGTTATTAAGGAGGGTCAGTCAGCAGTCTGTTGTGCCCTTTGGAAATACTCACTAGTCAATAATCAAATACACGCAGCCGGGCAGCACCACACCTGCTGTCCAGATGGGTCTGACAACAAACACGACACGACCAATCAGGACTGAAGAATAGAGGGGGCTGAACGCCGTGGGTCTGTTTGGTTTCTTGCACTGTTTCTCCCTCCTGGCAAAAAAAATGGAAGATAACCTTTATGCTGCTACCATTGTTGCAGCAGGCAGTGCTTGAGCGCACGTGTCTCTGCATTAAGAGCCGTAATTTAATCAAGTTTCCCAGTACCTACCTTGGATACATTTGTTAAGAAGTTGAGAATAGGCGTATAGATTTTTTAAGTATATATATGGCCGCATACACACCTGCTTCTACAGGTACGTGCACATCAGTATTCGAACGCCCCACGCGAGCACATCACCTTTTCCATTTACTTTTCAACTTTTTTTTTTAACATTTATTCATTTTTGAGAGACCGAGCACAAGTGGAAGAGGGGCAGAGAGAGAGGGAGACACAGAATCCGAAGCAAGCTCCAGGCTCTGAGCTGTCAGCACAGAGCCCGACGCGGGGCTGGAACTCAGGAACCGTGAGATCATGACCTGAGCCAAAGTCAGACACTTAACTGACTGAACCACTCAAGCGCCCCCCAGGCGGTTGACTTTTATAAAAGTTTATTGTGCTAAAAATAGACATTATGGCACTAAAGTTCAGCGACAGTCTTGAGGATTTTCATGTATGCCAAAACGTTCTATCTCCAGTAACTGTTTTCATCACTCCTGTTTGTGAACAAAGCCACAACATGTGATTTATTTAGCCAGAGATGCAGAGGTTTTTGTTTCTGGCTTTTTGATTTTCATGGGATTTCTAGACTACACATCTTCGAGAAAGGAAAGGGAGCTAACAGTTTATTACTACCTCAACTGTGTCCAATACTGTGCGAGGCACTTCACACACATCATCTAATTTAATCCTTAACCAACATTCTGGAATGGCTAGTGTTACGTTCATCTTTTTGGTAACCATATTTCTCTGACATTTTGCTACCTGACTCAAGGTCACACACAACCTAGGAGGTAACAGATAAGTTCTATTTATATAATATCGCCTTACTGACTCTATTTAATCTTCTTCATCAAAAGCATTTTACCAGCACCCATTTTTTTCTCAATATATGAAATTTATTGTCAAAATGGTTTCCATACAACACCCAGTGCTCATCCCAAAAGGTGTCCTCCTCAATACCCATCACCCACCCTCCCCTCCCTCCCACCCCCATCAACCCTCAGTTTGTTCTCAGTTTTTAAGAGTCTCTTATGCTTTGGCTTTCTCCCACTCTAACCTCTTTATTTTTTTCCTTCCCCTCCCCCATGGGTTTCTGTTAAGTTTCTCAGGATCCACATAAGAGTGAAAACATATGGTATCTGTCTTTCTCTGTATGGCTTATTTCACTCAGCATCACACTCTCCAGTTCCATCCACATTGCTACAAAGGGCCATATTTCGTTCTTTCTCATTGCCCTGTAGTACTCCATTGAACCAGCACCCATTTTATTTTGCTGCAGAGTTTTAAAAACCCAGATTGCATTAAGATTTATTTACTCCTTACTGTTGACTATGCTAGAAAATGGCCACAAATACTGATATTGAGCCCTTTCCACAACTCTTTGGACAAGGAATTATTACCTCATTCTACAGATGGGGAAACCAAGGCCCAGATGTCACATGTTTTACCCTTGTTGGCCATGTGGTAAATGATATAGCTGAGACTAAAAGTAAGGCCTTTGTCCCAAACATTTATGCTCTTTCTACTAAACCATAACTGTCTGTCCATCTTTTTAAGTACTTGTAAATACTCAGATGAATAAAGACATGAAGACCCTTTGATGAGTATTACAGAGGCCAGAGCTAGACCCATGGTGAGATGCTACCTATGGAAGAGGTTCCTTCTAAAAGAGTAACGTCAGTAAATGAGGTAAATACACTTCTGAAGACAATACATGGAGCTTACTCTGTCTCTCAACTGTGGGTTCATTTATGAAGACAGAAGAGGAAATGGTAGCAATGACACAAATCAAAGTGAAGTGGGCCCAGAAAATAAGCGACTGCATCGTCCTTGTCACATTCTGGAAGCCCCAAAGTGAGCTGTGTTCAAAGGGAAGAAGAGAGAGAAGCTAAGAGGAGTGAGTTCAAAGAGCCAAATGGACGTTTTCTATTTTCTGCTGAGTGCTGAGGGTGACGTTTGTTTCAACAATATTTTTGAAATTCCAGGAGACATGGTCTTTCTCCCTTGCCATCTAGTTGTTTTCTGTAAGACATAATTCTTGAGAAACAAGGCTTTGTTCTCTCCTACACGGAGCACTTCTTGGTTTCTTTCTTTACTGGCTTAATCAAAACTCACTCAATAATGCGGAAGGAATATGAGGTCCTTCTTGGCCCTTTCAATTGTTTTCCCAACAAATAAAAGACACTTTTGTTTTCTCTGATTACTTAATATTCTTCTAGGTCACACCTAGGTATATTAATAATCTGTTGCAATAGTTGCCTATGGGTATTTAACAGATCTTGGCTGCAAGGAAGAATTATTTACTGCTCTTGTGATCGAAGAGTTATAGAGACTCCAAAAACAGCTCCAGGTAACTTCTCCATTTACAACATTTTAAAAGGCATCTGCCATCGTGAGAGATACAAGGAAAGAGAGACTGATAATCAAGTGGACCAAGAAAGAGCATCCTCTTTGATGAGTGAAAGGAAAGACAGTGTTGGTAGTGTGAGGTGAGGGGAAGGCCTTAAAGTTGCCCTTTTGATAGCACGTTGGCATCTCTGTAAGCCCATAGAGAGAGTTTCATGTTTTCATGAAATTAGGAAGGAAAGTCACTCTAGCGGTGGAGACCTGGATCTTAGGAAAGAATGCTTGATTTCCCAACTTACACGGTGGAGAGAAGGAAGAGTAAGACTGGTCTGAAACGATGAGCCTGAAAAGCAGCAGAATGGAGACTCCAGACCATACAGGGAAAAAGGATGGTTTCAGGGGGACAGTGATGCCTTGGTTTAGATATATTTAGATGTATTTCCCTATAGAGATACACTTATGAATGCAAATCGTAGGTGACTGTGTTGTTTGACCATCATCTAGAAGCACTCGATCTGAAGCTGAGATCCTGTTGGCTGGATGAGGCACCTCTTCACCGAGCATCATTTTTGTAGATTCAGGTTATAGAAAAATGATTTTTTTAAGTTATGGGTTACCTATTTCTTAGCCTAACCTAAACTCTGGACAGTTCTATAGCATCTCTGAGGTTGTCCATCTTCTATATCTTGGGCCTGTAGCTTGTTGCTTCTTCTCAGGGTGTAAACTTTCTCAGATCACTTATTTAAAAAGTTTTTGGGGTGGCTGGGTGGCTCAGTTGGTTAAGTGTCTGACTTTGGCTCAGGTCATGATCTCATGGTTCGTGAGTTCGAGCCCTGCGGGGAGCCCTCTGCTATCTGAGCAGAACCCATGTTGGATTCTCTGTCTCCCTCTCTCTCTGCCCCACTCACGTGCTTGCACTCTCTCGCGCTCTCTCGCGCTCTCTCTCTCTCTCTCTCTCTCTCTCTCTCTCTCACGTAAATAAACATTTATAAAAAAGGTTTTCATCCTGGGTGTTCTCTCACTTGTATTCTTTGCCCGTCCTTTTGCCCTTACTCTCCTTCCCTTCACTTACAGATTTCTAAAACACGAATTTAAAGTGTGTAACTCATGGTTGTCACCTCTCATTTACTGCTCAGTGGATGGCAGCGCCTCCACCCAAGGTCATCATTGCATTTGACGTAGCTGAAGAGTCATTCCTTTAAATGTTCTGGCTCTTCTTCTTTGTAGGTAGGACACTGTCACCTCTTTATCCACCTTCTACCCCTCTGATAGTTCATTCTCAGGCTCTTTGCTGACTCCCCTTCCTCTCTATGAATGCAGTTGTTCCCCAGGCCGGCCCCCAGCTCTGCCTTATTCTGCCCTTCTGCGGCTTCTCCGCCTACTGTACCCCGATGACCTGCATTCTTGTCCTCACCTCTGCCATGCCTCTCCGTGAAGCCTTGGGTCTGCCAGGCCTCCCCTCTCACTGGGCCTGTCCTCAAGCCACCCAGTTCAACGCCCCATCTTCTTAGCACCTTCTCTTCTAAATGTCCCATTGAATGATTGAACCATCTACACTGTTTGCCACCCAAACACCTGGCCTTCACGCTGACTCTTCTTTTTGCCTTAATAGTCAATTGCAAACTCTCCCAAACTCACCTTCTGAATGTCTTTAGGACCGAACTCCTCGCTGCAATCTTTCTGACTCCCTTCCCGGGATTAAATTGCCATCCTTTCTTGCCTAGACTTTGCAGTAGCTACATTTTCATCTTGCCTGCAAACCCATTTCTACCCTGTGCAGCACCACCGTGTTGCCAGCCCACTCGCATGTGCTCGTGTCCCTCTTCTCCTCGGACTCTTAGGAGGCGTCCCAGTTACTGTGTGTAAATTATGAACTCCTTTGCGGTGTTGGTAAGGCTGTGTGTGGCTCGGCCTATAAACGTGACATTTGTTTCCCTGCAGGGGAACTCACGTGTCTTGCTCAATTTGTGCCATCGTGTGTGTCCTTCTCTCTGCCTCAGCCATGCCTCCCACCCACACCAGTCCCTGGCTTGTATTCCTGGGAAATTTCTACTCATTTCTATCTGAAGCGTCCTCTTCTCTCTTAAATCCTTGAATTTCACTGGAGTCAGATGCTCCCTTTCCTGAGATCTTCCAAGAGAACGATCGTTTTATGACAGTTTATATTTTTGTCTCCTCAGAATCTAGGTTCCTTGACAGCACTGATGCCTTGCCATTTCCTGAACCTGACAAGTATCTCCCATCTCAGGGACTTTATACTTTGTCCCCCCTTCACCTGGACATCATATCATTCCTTTATTTTATCTGTATCTCTACTCTGGTATATTGTTAGAGAGGTCTTTCCTGATTTTTCTGTCTTACCCAGAAATCCCTACCACCTTCCACCTTTTCCCCTTCTTCCCTTTATTTTTTTCTTCATGCTAATTACATAATTAGACGAGTATGTATTGTCATTATCTCACCCCCCCCCCCCGCCCAAGAGTCAGCTCCATGTAGTCAAGTGTGTCTGATTTGCTCACTCTTCTATGCCTTGTCACTAGAGTGCCTGGCACTTAGTAGGCCCTCAGTTAATATTTAGATGAGGGTTTGAATTGTATCCTTTCCAACCGACATAATAGTTGGCACAGAGTCAATGCTCAGTAAAGGTTTATTAAAAGAATAAACATGGAGTATGCATTTGACCGTGGTTAAATAAATTGCCATGTCTGAACCCACTAAACTGAAGAGCCCAGTAGCTTCCTGGAATAAAAGAATCAAGACAGCTGGAAGACAAATAAAAATGACTGGCTAGTGGCAAAGTCCATTCTCATCAGAATGCTGGTTCAGTTATTCAGTTCAGATTTTTGGCAAGTGATGCAGATTCTTTTTCAGAAAATGTTGATTGATTGCACAGTTGTACCCACTTCATTTGCAAACCTTCATTATCTCTTTTTCCTTTCCTCCCTCCGTCTGCATTTAGAAGGGGAGGAGCTGTGTATAATTCTACAAAGCAATTTTTGTGAATAAACCAACTTACTGGCTGCGGCTTTCAGTCTCGCGGTTCCACACAGAATACAAGTGTCTGCTTGAGTTCTGTGTTCTCTCTTGCCTGGGTCTCTTGCATTCATTCATTTAAGTATTCATTTGATTACTTACTCATTCATTCAAGGAATCATTTGTTCAGTCGCCTTTAGTGCCAGCCTGGTACAGGATATATGTGGACACTTGGCTGTTGTCTAAAGAAGAGTTCTTGACCTGAGGTCGGTAGATGTGTTGCTGGGGCTCTCTGGGATTTTTGGAATGGTATACACACAATTTTGTGTTTGAGTATCGCCTCAGGAAGAGGGTTTGTTGAAACGGCTCTGTTACTCAAGAAAGCAGCACGTTAAGCACCTCTGATAGAGGCTTGAGCTGAGCCTTAAATCTAAATACCAGGTTCTCACATTAGAGGTTTTCTCCTTGTTAAGTTTCATGGTGGTGATAAGGGTGAAAGCGTATGCTTGTGTGCGTTCTTCAGTCTAGGTCTGACAGTCTTGTCAGCCTGTTTACTATCTGTACGCTCCAAATAGGGCCCACATTTCTTAGTTTCTAACTCTGCCTAAATCATAGACGCTCTAGGTTCCTAAGAGGCAGATGGCAATGATGATGCAGACCTTGATCTGCTAACATAAGCAAGACCTAGTGCCTGCTCATTTACCATTGATAATTGTGTGGGCTTTTGTTTATATGAAATCAGAAGGAAGATGGTGGGGTTGTAAGAGCTGATTTGGGTTTCCAGTGGTGGTGGCTGTGTACATTTACCTAATCAAGTTATGTCTGAGGCATTCAGCATCTTAAAATGAATGCCAATTACCGCTGGAATAGGCCATGAGTGAATCCTTCAAAGGAAAATTCACTGGGCAGTTGCTGACACTCAGTGAATTTCTGGCTCTTTGCCCAAGTATGTGTGAAATGTTTGCACTGGTTTGAGGCCCTGATTGCAGTTGGCTCACAGGGTTTGTGGTGACACTGTAGATTTGATATCATGCCACAGGAAAGGCAGACACCGGGGACAACATACAGAGGAACAAAATATTCCTAATATTAAAAAATAATAATAAGTCCTAAGTATTTCTAATATTTAGGCAAAATGTAGTCCCGATATCCTGTTAAAATTGGAATAAAGATAGAGATTTAGAACAGCCATCTTTGGCCTACACTTTGCTTTTCATACCAAGGAGGAGAAAGGTGATATGTCCTGAACGCCTCCCTTGGGCTCAGCACTGGGCTCTAGAACGTTCATTTCTTCACAGTTACTTGCTGTGCACGCTCTGTGTTCCAGGCCCTATTCTGTCAGGGTTTCAGTGGTACACAAAACAGTTTCTCTAGCTATGAAGGTAAAAGGCCAGTGGAGGAGGAGACAATAGGTGAAGAAGTCCCAGAAGGAAAATTAAGGCAGGGCAGGGGTTTGCCACATGGCTCACATATGAAACAGTGACCCTTCTGACAGAACGGGAAGTTGGGGTCCACAGGGCCTACGTTGTTCAAAACCACCCAGCTAATTAGGGATAAATGAAGGATTCAAAACGGGGCCAGCCTGACTTCAGAACCCAAAACCTTTCCCCTGTTCATAACCGTCTGCTGTTGAACTCTTCCTGCAAGCAGAGGGCAGGCACCGTTTGGGGAAGGAATCAGGCATCCTACAATAAGGACCTGAATCACTGTCATCCCTTTCAGAACTCCCCAGGTGATGTGACAGCCCATTTGGTGACTGAGTCATCTCACACAATGATGTTCTGGGTCCTGTGAGGTGGGTGTTTGCTTCAGGGGCTTTGCCATAAGCCGTGTGTTTACGTATTTCGGGAGCAGTGTGAAGTCAGGGATTTCACACCAAGCTCAGTGGACCTTCGTCTTCGTTGGTGTAATCATGTGACTATGAGCAATAGTATTGAGCCTCAAGAAAGTGCTGTGGTATGGGGGGGGGTGAGTACCCAGCCTCGCAAGTGACTGTAGGAGTGTGACAGTCCAGTGGTGTTGCCGCCTAGGGGAAAGCAGGTTGGAGTGGGCAAGAAGATGAGCCTGCCGCCTTGCTATTCATAACTACGTTAACATGCACTTGTCCTTCACATATGACCAGTAGATTCCCGAATCTTTTTTTTTCCAGTATATGATGCCAAAATGAGCAGTCGGGGTCTTGACTGCTGTATTTCACTGTCCTTGTGACCTCACCTTCCATATCCCAGTTCCTCTATACCCCTTTTCTGAGGCCTCTCCTGCCCCATTTTCCCTGTACCCATCCCGAGTTGAGTTGGTAGTTGCACATTTATTATATGTTACTCATTTGTTGATGTGTCTTCTTACTAGACCCTGATCACCGGCAGGGTCAGGGTGGTGGTACCTTTTCATTTGAATATTCTCTAACCATGCCCAGCCCAGAACAGAGCCTCAACGCATATTTTCCATGGATGCTTTTAGCTTTCTTCAGCTGACATAAAAAGAAAGCATCTATAAATGAAAATAGGAGGCTGGTCTAGATCTCCAGCACCTAGGTCAGCGAGGTTAATATCTTTCATATTGCTAAGGGTTCACTAAGTTCTGGATGAATAAATGTAATACCGTAGCCTGAGACGGTTAGGCTTTGGAAATTGATCAGAATGACTTTCAAGCAGGTGCTATTATCAGCAGAACATTGTGTCATTTGGGCCAACACCCCAGTGCCTCATGGAGCTATTTATGTTGACCATACTTTGGGCAGAAAGAAAGTCCCTAAGTGCACTGCCAAGCTTTGTGGCACAAAAGTGGGGGGGGGGGGGCGTGTAGGGGAGGAAATACAAATATGATTGAATACATGAATGGATGCGTAAGGAAGAGAAGAGGGAGAGGGCCAGAGACATTGCCTTCTTCCTCCCACAGAAACACAAGCTGCTTCCTTCCAATCCAGCGTTTCTTCACTCCCTGTCATATCAGTGGCCTGGGAAAGCCTGAAGGATGAATGGAGCATTAGACTAGAAGTAATAAGGTTGTGCCTGACTTACCTCAGACTTTGTAGCAGATGTTACAAATGTCATAACATGAAATTTTGGGATCAGGCTTGGGAAAAAAATCAAGATAACAGATGTGGACCTCTTCCTTTTACCATCAAGTGCTGACCTACATCATAGTGATTCATGGCTAATCTCTACCCCTTCCTGTTGGGTTAGGATCATGTCCCTAACAGTCTTTGAGCCCCTGAGGTCAGAAGGGGTGACAACAGTATGGTAGCACTCGACTGAAAAGATTTTAAGAGCATTTTCAAAATGAAAGTATAAGCCTTGCATTTTCTCTCCAGACCCTACTGAGGGAGCAAACCAAATGCAGCCCCCATTAAAAATTGAAAATTCTGAAAATATTTTCAGCTTATTAGTGAGGGAGATCATTTCTATCAATTAAAAGATAAGCATTAAATTTTGCAGAGTGACTCTGGCATTGAAATCTCAAATTTGATGTGATCTCTTTTTCCCTTTAAGAGCTGTGATCAGAGAGTACTTGGTGTCCTTTTTGTAAACTATGCACTTAATTCATGAGAACACACAGTATTTCTTCCTGACAAAGAGTGGGCGATTTGTAGAGGAAAGTGGTCATTGGAAGCAGGGGAATTTGAATAAGAACAAAAACAATAATAACAACAAAAGAAGAAACTCAAAACTATAGCCTGCCCATCGTAGTCAGGAAGCAGGCATCTGTTCAGGCTCTGAGCCCCAGCCAGTGTCTGTATGGCCCACTTGGCCTCTATTACACAGCATGGCCTCACGCAGTGGATTGCATCTTATATCATCTTTGTATGCCTAGTACCTAGAAGAGCAGCTGCCGTGTGTTAAGGGTCAGTATGTGTTTGTTGCTGTAGCCTGAAGCCAGAAATCGTTTCTCTCTTCTGGCTGGGTTCATGTTAGGTAACAATCAAGACTCCCACCACTCAAAGATTCTACATCCTTCATTCTGAAGTCACCTTATAACTGCCACACTCCTTTAAGCTTCCCCGGGTGGAGAGGGAGTGCAAGCCACCATATTCCATATCTCTGCTGGGAATTGAAAGACTGGAATCAGTCATGATCAATAACCTTCCTACCTTTATTTATTTTGTAAAGAAAAGAGGAAATGCTCATACCCTTTGCTGTGCAAAGAGGATGAAATTAGCTTTAAACTTTACACCCCAAAGCAGCCCATGTAGCAAGTTGTTGAAGCCAAGAAACATTCTGTAAAGTCTTGGATGTCTTTTAAGTTACTGTAGGACTTTGGTCCTTTAAAAGTGCCCCCTTTATATATATATATATATATATATATATATATATATATATATATATAGTTATTTTGACACAATGAAGAAAGTAGAATGGCAATAATCAAGTAACACCATCTTCCTTTTTTTGCAAAGTCCTGTTAGATTTCTAACAAGCATTTCCTCATCTGTTGTCCGGTCTGATGCTCTGCTCTTCTCTGCCTGTGTCTTCTGGAATCACTTAAAGATTCCCTGCATGTACCCCACACAGACTGTGGATCATGCCTGCATCTTCCCGAGGTTTCTTTCCAAGAGATGCTGATGTTAGAGCTTCATCATTCTCTCAGGTGCTGTCACTCTAAGCAGCAGCTTAACCCTTTGCCTTAAGAATTTCATTGTCAACGGGAAGTTTCAGTTCTCTCATGAAGAATGTTAATCACCCTTTATCGTAGCCCTTATGAGGGACATATAATAGTTCCAGTAGCAACTACCAGATTGTCAGACAAAGGCTATGTTTCCTTTTCCCCAGCTACAGATGGAGAAGTGCCTTCTTTGGTAGCTAGAAACTCTCATTTCCTTCAAGGAAAAGGAAGGCAGAGGGGGCAAAGTCAGTCTTCGAGAGGAAACAATGGCGTGAAAGAAGTCCCTGTAACTTGTTGCTGACCAAATGCGCAGAAGCATTGTCCAGACTTATTACAGCAGTGCTTGGGTGCTATTTCCCTCTTAGATGACTTTACCATTTTGATGTCAAAAATCATAAGGAAAAGTCTTTCAAAATCATATGGCCACTATGTAGTTCTTCAGAAGATAAGAAATTCATGAGGTACAAACCCTAAGCTAACCAGATTTATTGAAGTTTGCATGTTTTCCCCTTAGTTCTTACTAGGTAAAGCCATATAGGTATCCCTCCCCCCCCCCTTTTTTTGAGAAAAGCAGACATGGTTTCTTTTTCCCAAATTAAACAATGTATTTATATTTATTAATACTTTCACAGTCATATCATCTCTAATGCTTTTGGCTAATGCATTCAATCCATACTCAAATTGTGGGAGAAGTTTAAACGTGTTGCATCAAAGAATTTTTAAATCGGCATAAGACCTTTTAGAGTTTCAATTATTTTAGTGGATTAAATACCTCTCTTTTGTCTCAATTTGTAATGTAATGTGTTCATAGGGTTCGGGGATATGAACTATAAAGATGTATTTTGTGATGTTTAAAAATTACTAGGGCGCCTGGGTGGCTCAGTTGGTTAAGTGTCAGACTCTTGATTTTGGTCATCTGTATTTTAAAAAGAAAAAAAAAACCCACAACTAATATTGGTGACAGTATATTGAAAAAGCTCCGTTATTATTTCTTTTCAGATATTAACATGATGAATTGTGTGGAAACACCATATATTGTGCTGGGGACAACAGAGTTTCAGTGACAGTGCTGCTTGTATTTGTTAAGTTGGTATTGAGCTCTACTTTTTCCAGTGTCCCCTCTCCTTCCCAACCTGAAATCCCCTTGCTTTCTAAGCCATGCACAACCAGTGAAGGGTTCACAGCTGAAAGGATGCAAATTGTGATATGGGCAGTAGGCAAAGTTGTGAGGACCAGTTTCAGATTGAAGATTAGGTCCCATATTAAGTGAAGACATAGAAATTGTTATTTTGATAGGGAAACACAGGCACACACACTCTCCTTGTAAACTTCTTAGGCTCCTGGGAAAACCCTTCCTGGTTTCCCTTGGCCTACAGTGAGGGGAGGCTAATTGAGATTCTTCAAGGGAAATCCCTTTTCTTTTCTTCGGTAGCCATGGAAAGACTCATTAAGCATTCTATACTTCATTCTTTCCCAGACCCTGACTTTGCTCAGCCCAAGTGCTAAAGCCCAGGGAGTGATGTCCGAGATTCCATTAAGCATGCCCTTTCGTCCTCCCTACCCCCCATGCTTAGTGTGGGAACAGAGCCTTGCCCCTCGAAGGATGGGTTCAGAGGGCAGCCATAAAGTTTGCCTTTTTACTAGGTGGGTGATTCTGTTCTTGAAATACTACCTGTATTTATCCATTTTGCCATTCTGCTCCCCATGGAGGGGGGCTGGATGTGAAAATGCCTCTGCCGTGGTCTTTCCTACTTGCCAATGACCACTTCTTCCTAATAAAACCATCCTTTGGAAACACTGACTCACAATATCATCTTCCTCTTCACATATCTTTTTTCAAATGATCTCTTAAGTAACAAGCCCCCTTCTCTCTCCTGCCTGTGGTTTACCTTCCCATTGTGAACTGTGCTGGTGAGACAGCACCACCCTGGGTGCTGGGAGCTGGGGCAGCTCCACCCTTTCTGGAAATGGGGGTTGGGGAGAGTTAGGAAGGAAAAGGGCAGTGCAGGACACAAGGCAAGTAGGGCCCTAGACTTTTCCTCTTTCATTATGTGTGTCCACTGAGCTGTCCTGTTTCTGTTTTGTAATGGGTTCTTCTGTGGCAAGCTGACCTTTTGGCTGAATAGGTCAAACTCCCACTGAGCGCTAATCCTCAGCCTTCCTGGCGATTGTGTATCCCCGAAGGTGACAAGTGCTGGGTAGGAATATGACTGGGGGTGTGTGGTCTATTTCCCAAAAGGGGGATCATCTTTTACTGCACCGAATTAATTCTCAAAGACCACCTCACGAGCTAGGCAGAGTCTATACTGGAATATTTTTGCTGACATTGTTGAGGGACAGAACTAATTTTTCAGGTACATGTTTCAGATTGTGGTTTCCTTCGGTGTCTTCCATTTTTTAATGAGAAAAAAGTCAAATTCACAGTTCTCATGATTCATCGTATCTTTTTAGATTCCTGAAACAATCAGAATTTCTCTGGTTGATATTTAAAAATCCCTCACTCTATATATTTCTTGCATTTAAAGTCTCTTTAAACTCTAGGTGCTTTATTTTTAACCCTGGCAAAACATGAGTGTTGCGGTGTTTGTTGATAATTAGGTACTGGGCCTAGGTTTGTTTTGAATTGCTTACAATTTTCTTTTGGACTGTTTATAAGGATTTATGACACCAGCTACCTTACAGTAGTTAGCGATTTTCAACAGCAAGTTGATACTCAGTAAATGCTGAATCAGATTTGAAGTTGAATTACTGTATTGCTGTTTTTTTTTTCTTTCTTTCAACTGTTTGTATAAGCTGTTCAATTAACACAATTCTCACACTTCACTGTCAGTGAGTCAGGGACACATTAGTCACAGATAAGGGTTCCATGTTCCATTTGTTTAGCAATGTGTTGTTTTGTGTTTTTGTTCAGTTAATTTAATTAGTGCTCTTTAAATTTCAAAAGGTAATGTCTTTTATCTGAGGAAGCAAATAAGTGAAATATGTCTGTAAATGAGATGAAACAGTGACCCATTCATCAATAAGTGTACGTTGCGTCTAGACAACCACATGGTTGTAGAAACTGTTAACTTCCAAACATCAAAAATCTGAGAGAGCCTCATACATAAGCTGTGTATTACTTTGCTGAAAATGATGGACTCATGGAGGAAACACCTCTTTAGTTTTTCTTGGGCATTAATGATACTCTGTTAGCGGAATGAGATGAACGTAGAGGAACAGAATAACTGCATCTGCATTGTTCCTGAGTTACCAGATTATTGTCTCCATTCTCCAAATGCGATAGGCTACAAAATACAAAACAAGAAGCGCATATTTAACATCTATTCGTTACCAGTAATGCTGGAGTCAGAGCTGGGCTTCAACCGGGGGCATAATGGGCTCCTGTTTAACATATTTATGTTGGTTGTAAAATTAGGAACTGTCATTACAGCCCCACATCACCTGCATAAGTGCAAAACATATAAATCAAGAGAAGTTCCAGTGCCATAAAAATGCCATGGGATAGAATAGCATGAAACCACTTACAAGATACTTGTGTGTGATGGTAGCATGTACTGGGACGCACCCTTTCGTTTCTAGAGGATCTGAGGAACAAAGAAGAATAACTATGCAGGTAGGGCTCATGGATGGAAGACCTGATGAAGACATGTGGGATCCCCAGACTGACTAATAATTTTTTTTAATAAAATTCCGTACTATTTATGCATTGGCAGCATTTACTGAGAGTAGAGCCTGAGCCCTAACTGAAGAAAAGGCAGGAAAAGAAAGGCCATCAATGGCCAGGCTTGAATAACCCCTGCAGCACTACACTAAAGTCAATGTTCCTATCATTCCAGGAGGCAGTTGGCCTGCCATCTGTTGTTACTGGAGCATGCCTCTTGGGCCTCCTAGTAAATAAACCTCTCCTTATATTTTCTGTGAAGCTTAGGGTCCTCTGTAGGTTGGTGGCTGTTGCTCTCCTGGCCTTCTTCTGAATCCAGCTTTTTGGAGAACAGTCTATGTTCTCTCAAACCAGCCCATTTCTTCTGTGAAGTGCAGTGGTTTATTTTGAACTTGATAATTGGGAGTCCTGAGATGCCCATAAATTATGAACTGTTATTAATAAGGAGCTTTCTGGATCCTAATTACTGCCTCAAAAAGAGAGTGGACACTTTTGAAGTTTTTCAACCCTCCTGCCTCCCAGAAGCTCCCCCCAACAATCTTAAAAAAAAAAAAAAAAAGACTGCAGATTTTATTCATGTGGGATCATTCACACCAAGCTACCATAATGTGCAATTAACACTCTAGAAACTGAAAACAGTATTCAGCAAGACAGCTGCATTATCAAAAATGCCAAAGGAGTTTTGAAGGGAGTAATGTGCATGTTAGAATAGGAATTTAATCAGAAATGTGCACATACACACACAGTAGTAGTGTCTTAAATATATCTGAATATTAAATTTTTAAAAATCCCAAGTCTATACTTATAGCAAAGATTAATGTTAGGATAGAAAACTGAGTTTTCTATTTTAAAATTTTTGTGTGTTTTGCTTCTGAAGCAAATGAGGAAGTTGGAATAGAGATTTCTAAGATCCCTTCCAGCTGGAATATTCTTTGATAATAATCACTCTTCAATTATATTTTATAAATTTTCCCATTGAAAAAAAATGCCCCTTTTATTTCCTCTTGCCAGTCATAATGATACTTAACACCCATGCTATTTTCAAAGTGCCTTTCAGACACTGCAGACA